>NW_009694576.1:57012-57257 GCF_000703405.1 Apaloderma vittatum
TTCCCATCTATTGCTAGCTGGTACTTTCACGCTGCTACAGCAATGGTAATAGAGAAATTGTTCCCCTGTAACCCCGCGTCATTTAAATGGTCTGTACAAGTGTGGTGGGTTTTTGGTTTTGTTTTAAAGCAGCAAAAAACCTCCCTTGCTTTTGCACTAAAATCGCATGCTTTGGGCCCTGCAGTCAGACGGTGCTGTGCCGTGCTGTGCCGGTGCTTGCCGGCGCTCTGCGCTGGGTGCGGGCG
>NW_009694577.1:0-465 GCF_000703405.1 Apaloderma vittatum
CCAAAATTCAACCCTGATAACCAAAAATTCAACCTGACACCCCAAAATTCATCCTGACACCCCAAAATTCACCCAAAAATTCAGCCCTGACACCCCCAAATTCACCCCAAAGTTAAACCTGAAACCCCAGCATTCAACCCAAACACCTCCAAATCCACCCCGACACCCCAAAATTCACCCCAAAATTCAACCTGAAACCCCCAAATTCAACCCCAACGCCCCAAAATTCAACCTGATACTCCAAAATTCACCCCAGAATTCAACCTGAAACCCCAAAATTCAACCCCCACACCCCAAAATTCAACCTGACACCCCAAAATTCAACCTGAAACTTCCAAATTCATCCCAGAATTTAACCTGAAACACTAAAATTCAGGCCTGACGCCCCAAAATTCACCCGACACCCCAAAATTCACCCCAAATTTAAACCTGAAACCCCAAGATTCAACCCTGACACCCCAAAAT
>NW_009694578.1:0-537 GCF_000703405.1 Apaloderma vittatum
AAGAGCCTGGGGAGAAGAGTCTGTGCATCACGGAGTGACACTGGTTTGGCCTGTGGAGGTTTTTAGGCTACGCAGCGTTTTGCCATTGGTACTAGCGAGATGGAGATTTCCACCCTTGTGACCTCTCACTGGTTCAGGGTCCTCCTGCCCTTCTCTGTAGCTCCTCAGAAACGTGGTCTGAAGCCAGGCTGCTCAGGAGACCCGTGCTGGCTGCTGTCCCAGGAGGATCCCTTTGCTGAAAGCTGGCAGGTGCCATGGGTATTGTTACTCATAGCGTTGGGTTAAGACAGCTCATGGTGCTGCTCTTACCAGCTGCCGTGGTTGAGGCTGATAAGAAGCATGTGTTTTGCCCTGATGGAGAGGTGGCTTCACTGAGCAATGCATCTCGCTGGAGCAGGTGGCTGTAAACCTGTCCTGTCTTGGAGGCGTGACCAGGAAGCCCAGGGGAGGTGGGAATCTCCTCTCTCCTGTGGGAAGCACAAGCGAAACTGAAATCTTCTGGCTTTAATGAACATCCCACTGAATGAGAAGCCATCC
>NW_009694579.1:0-211 GCF_000703405.1 Apaloderma vittatum
CAGCTACACTTTGGTATCTGCACACACATCAAGCAAAAGGAGCATTTTTTCCCTGAAGATGCTCTGGTTCTCCTCTTGTTGGAGGGGTTTAGCGGGTTGCAAGCACAGCCCTGTCAGGAGGTGAATCAGCCCAGCCTGGAGCCTTCACCCCTGGGCAGGGGGGGCAAGGAGGGGGCACGAGCAGCGGGGCACCCATGGGAGGGGAGAGGGG
>NW_009694579.1:324-1957 GCF_000703405.1 Apaloderma vittatum
TCCCCGCAACAGCCCGTTCCAATGCGTCAGGACAGGCCCAGCATCTGCAGTCGCTGGAAAATCACGCTCTGTTTCCAAAAGGGAAAGCAAAGTGTAAATCTCTCTCTCAGACACACATTTGTTCCTCTGCAGCAAGAAAAGTGGTGAAAGCTTTAATTTCCGAGCTGGGAGGGAGAGACAATAATACATCAGCGGCACCCCGGGCGCAGAGGAAGAAAACATTAATTCTGGGATTACACCAGCGGCCACCAAGATTTCTCCCTCCCCAGCTGTAACCCAGAAATACGGTAGGTTTCCCTGCCAGCCCCGCAGCTCTTACCTCTTTGGGAAATTCAGATATTTCATGGTGATGAGGATGGCTAGAGCATGAGCGTTTGGCCCGAAGTGCTGAGCTGTGGGAGGAGGCAGTGATTCTCCCCCCAGCCCGGCTGGATTGCACATTCGGAACAGGCTGGCCACAGTGCTTGACTCTCCTTAGAGGTTCCCTTCATAAGAGGGAGCAAATTCCACTTATCTATCGAGGGGAGATTTGCATTTTAAATATGCCAACTCCAAATATCACCCAGTTTGATCCCCTAAGCTGAACAAATGCAATGGAGTGGGGAGGGGGCCGGGGGCGGCTTGCCGGCATGGACCGCTGGGAGGGAAGGAAAAAGCCAAGGTTGAAAGCGTGCACGGAGGTTTAATCTGGGCTGAGGTTGAGGATGGAAGCAAACATGGCTGTGACCTTCTCGCTCTTCCAGCCTCCATCTGGCAGGACGCAGGGGAACAGGTATCGGAGGCTTCAACCATTAAGGATTAGGGATTTCGTGTTTGAGATTTTGTTTACACAATAAGACTTAAGTGATTGCTGCATGGCGTGTAGGTGGATTCTCCCCGATGCCTGCAGAGGGATTAGTGCCTACAAGGCAGAAAGAATGAGCTAAAAATTGGAGAGATCAAAGTGCAGGAAGAGGAATTCCACATTCTCGGTGAGGGGAGGGGGGAAAAAGGCCAGTGGTCAAACCTGAGATGACTGTAGCTGCAGAGCCAAGGGAAGGGCACCGAGTGCTCCTCACCCAGCAGCTGCCGAGATGCCAAGAGGCATCTCAGGGAACAGCCAGACACGGGATTTTTCCCATCCTTTCCTGAGTCTGTAAAACCTCCCCGGTCAGCTCTACCACCCCAGAGAGGGATGCCCCTAGCCCCTCCCAAGCTCCCTGCTTCCATGGAGCACAGCAGAAGAGGGATGTCCAGCCTGGAACCTCCACTGCAGCGCTGGGGCACAAGGGGAGGCTCAGCACCGTGCCCTGTGGGGAGGGGGCTCTGGTCCTGCTGCACCTACCAGCTCACCCGTGATGGAGGTGACACTGTGCCGTGTCAGCCCATGCCACACAAGAAGGGGACATGCTTGCCTGGGCCCAGGGGGGCTCTGCCAAAGCCCCAGTCCCATGGTGCCCAGCCTGCTTCCCCTGCCTGCCTCTGCTGCCCAGCTGAGCAAATAAGCCTTCTCCTATTCACCTTATTAAAGCCATGAGCTGATTCGATTAATATGTGGCATGTCCCCTGAAGGTGAATGGGATGGATGTTTAAGGTAGAAAGTTTTCTCGCCCTCGACACCTCATTAACCATTCCAGCGCCACCCCTCCCCGCC
>NW_009694579.1:2030-10045 GCF_000703405.1 Apaloderma vittatum
AGCTGGCTGTATCTGCCAGCCCTGCACTACTGCATCTTGGCCCCGGGACCAAGAGCCCGTCAAGGCTATGAACGTGCAAAACCAACCCAGGCAGGGCAGGCTTAGAGCTGCCTCCAGTGCAGGCAGCAGGGCTCACGTATCTGTAGGCATCCCCTTTTCCTCCTTAGCATCTGCAGTGATCAAGTTCACTCCATCCAGAGCCTTTTTGAGAAGCAGAGGGTGCATGCACCCACCCGTGCAGCCATCCTGCCTCCCTGAGCCTCTCTCACACTGAGGCACGGGACACAACTTTCAACCTCACCCCTGTCTCAAAACCCGGAGGCAGGCAGGCGCTCCTTTGCCACAAATGAATCTGAAACGGTTGGAAGAAGAACTAATTCCCTCCCTCCTTAATGCACGGAAGCTTCTTACGCTAAATCTATACAGACACAATTAGCATTATTCATATTCCATATGCTCTGCTCCCTTGTGATGAATATTAATCAATTCCCTGCTCCCAGGCATTAGAGATAACGGTGTTGCACCACACTGTGCTGTGGTGGCAGAGATGGTCTGAAGGAGCAATGCTGCAGGTGGTGGCAGGGAAGGGAGGACTTTGCATTATTTTAGTTGGAGGGATGGTTTTTTGGCTGCAGGGCTGGGCTGAATCAGGGCATTGTTTCTGCTCTCAGTCCCCAACGGACTGGCCCCCCCTGGGCACATGGTGGGGTCAGGCTGCGTAAAGTCTCAACCCTCCTTGCACCTTCCAGCTCTCTGCAGGTTTTGGAGATGGGTGGGACTCAGGCAGCCTGTCCTGCCTCTGCCAGCTCACATTTGGCAGCCTTCCTGAGGCTGAGAAGTGGTCACGGGTGTTGCAGGGGCTAAACCAGTGCCTCTTGGTGTGCCCCAGAGCATGAGCAGCTCTGCCAGCCGCACAGAGCATCCCTGGTGCAGCATCCAGATGTGTCCCCAAGGCCAGCACAGCCAAGCAGCTGCAGCACCTGGGTCCCCACCCCAGCCCTGCTCCCATCTCTCTGCACAGCCGCTCCCCCGCAAACAGAGCACAGGGCAGCAACACCCACTGATGCTGCAAAAAGAGCACAAGAAGGGGGCAGAGGAAAGGATGCAGCAAATGCAGCTCATCCACGCGACGGCTGCTGTCTTGCAGCAAAGTGGGACTTACTATCTGAGGAGCTTTTGCAAACCAGGGACCATCCCGCACACGAGCAGTGCTGTGCGGACCTTCCTCAGCCCTATGTCTGTCCATCTGTCCATCCTTGCCCTCCACATGTGTGGCTCCAGGCCAGCCTGGGGCTGCTACGAGCAGGGAGCCTGGGGGTTGTGAATTGAAATGCCATACGCGTGGTGGGGGTGGGAAGGATACAGGCCAAGAGGCACTGTGTCTCTATACATCCATTTGCATGCTTAATCTGCTGCTGGGGAGTATAGCGTCAGGTCCCCCATCTGCTCCGCATCTCGCATCATTAGCTGGCTGGTTTCCGAGGCGGCTCTGAGCAGAGGTGGGAGTCGAGCTGAGAGGGGAGAAGGGAGGTTGGTCCTAGTCCCGCACACCATCATGTCGGCAGCCTGGGGAGCTTGGAGGGATCCTGGCCCTTGCTGGAGCTGGTGGGCAGCACACAGAGGGCTGAGGGTGGGTGTAGCGGAGCAGGCTGTCCTGGCTTGAGCCCTTGTGGGCAATGGGAGGGGATCAGGGCATCTCCTCCCTTCTCACATACGTTGCCCACAGCCCAGCTCTGCCAATGGGGGTGGCTAGGACAGCAATAGTCCCAGGAGCTGGTCCTTCTCCATGGGCAAACTGGAAAGCATCCACAGCCACCAGCCCAGACACAAAAGAGAGCTCAGCTCCGCTGCACGGATCCAGCCATATCAACCATCCCCGATGCCACCAAACCAGGGCCGTGGTGCCAGGGCACAGCCCCTTTAAATCCCTGCACTCACAGACCGGGCTGGGACACCGTAAAGAGAAAAATAAGGCAAAGAAATGATTTTCTTCTTGCTGGCAAGCCTGGAGAGCTGCCCGTTCCTCAGCAGCGCGCTGCCAGCCCTCCCACGCACCACGCGGTGGAGGACTGCAGAGGCCAGCGTGGACGGGGGGATGCCGGGGAGGCTGGGGCGCAGCGAGGCCCCCCCAAGCTGGACACTCTGCTCTACGGGGTTCCACAAGGGTGGCAGGACCCGTGTGGTCCCTCTCAGAGTGGGGTGCACAGCACATCCCTCCGCTCCTTTACCTGCCCTGTTCTCCAGGGCTATTCCCCATTTCGGAGCTCTAAAAGGGCTCAAACTCACCCGAAAACCCTGCTGAATTCACCACTCTGGGGATGCAAGGAGCAACCCGGCCAGCTGCACCAAGAAAACTGGAGTTTCTCAGCAAGTAGAAATGAAGAGGTGGTTGGAGGGATGGAGAGGCTGGGGGGCTGGAGGGGCTGGGTTGGAAGAAGATCTGTGGCCCTCCAAGGTCACTCTTCCCCTCTGCTTTCATGCCTGGCTGGGTTCCTTCATTACTTACCCAAGCTGTAAATTGTCTAATTTGGAGCACACCATTTATCCCTGATGTGCACTTGAGCAGCCAGATTTTGTTTTCAGGTGTGTAATTAATTTTTTTTTAACGTGATTTCTCTCCTAGGAAACTGCAAACAAACAGTTCTGGCTGTCAGGGCTGTGCTGCTGGAGTGAGCTTCTTGGCAAGGAATGGGCAGGCGAGGAGCTGAGGCCAGAACCTGGAGGATATGAGGAGCTGGGGCTTTGCAGCAGCTTCCCATGCTCCTGCTTTTCAGCCCTCTGCCTCCTCCGACACCACCATGCTCCCCATGGGCACTGGCAAGGACTTGCGAGGGAAAGCGGTTGTCGCTTTCCCTGTTCAATCTGCTGGGAATTACCATTTTTATTAAGACCTAACATGTCCTTGGCTGCTGGGAATGTGATTTGCTCCTGGAATGAGATTACAGCGGCTCCCGAGGAGCCCATATTGGCCTCTGCCTCACTGTGACAATGTTCCTGTCCCCAGTTGGAAGAGCTTCCAACATCAGATGCTCCTGGGCATCTCTGCCACAGGGAGAAGCTGCACTTGGGCAAGGCATGGTGGGGAGCCTTGCTTATGCACCCACGCTGACCTCTTTCCCCTCATCTGGGGTGTTTGCTGTTCAAAGATGATGCAGCAGTATTTTTGCACTGCCTGTCACCTCTCACAGGACAGGCACAAAGGGGGATGAAGAAGAAGCAGTGACCGAGGGTGGGTAACTTCTGTCCTCATTGCACCTCCCTGTGCCCAGAGGGGTGTAGGTTGCAGGGACAGGGGTACCTGAGCACTGCAACATATCCCGAGCCCTAGCAATCCTCCTCCAACAAGCAGCACAGCAAATCACCTGCTGTGAATGTGCAAGCACATCTCTTCACCTCTCCCGCTGCCAGGGAAGTTGTTATATGATTTTTGCTGGTGGTTTTCCAGATGAAAGGAGGTGAAAATCACCTCCATTAGCTGGCCAGAGGCAGGTGGGAGGATCTATGGAGAAAGCATCTCAGGGCTGACCCTGTGAAGGCCCCAATCCCCTGCCTTGCAAGACCCTCAGGAATGGGGTGGTAGTTTGGGGGCGAATGAGATTCTTCTGTGCCACTCCCATGCGGTGACTTGGGCTGGGGCCAATGCTGCAGGAATTGCAGCCAAGGCTGTTCTGCACCATCTACCCTCATCGCCCCCAAGGACGCTCTGCTCTGTGCAGGCTCATCCAGCAGCAAGGCTGGGGGGACTAACAGCTGGTGACGCTCCTGGGAGGCATCTCCTGCACTTCCCTGCTTTCTGTCCCACCAGTGCAGCGAGTCCAAGTGGCAGCAGCTGCCTGCAAAATAAAGCCGTCCCCCAAAAATAACCTTCCACGAGTGGGTCTGGCAGCACTGTCCCCCTGCCCCTGAGAAGCAGATGTCACCATGAAACAGGCAATGACCTCCGGAGGGAGGATGCCATTGCCCAGACCCCCACAACCACGGGCCAGACTCCGTGGGATTTTTTTCTTGCCTGTTTAATCCTCTGTTGTGTCTTTCAGGAAGGGACGGTGCAGTCCCCAGGGGCTGTAGGAGGGGGCTGAGCACTCTGCTCCTGCATCCTGCTGCCCTTCGTGCTTTGAAACTGCCTTCCAAGGAGCTGCTTAGCATTCGGAGCAGGCACCCGTGCCATTTCAGGGCAAAAACTCTCGTTTGCCTTCAAAAACACATCGATCTTCTGCAGTCTGCCATGAAGGGCAACACCTGCCCTCCAAAACAGGACAGCAGCACATGAGGGCCTGGCCTGGATTTCCCTGATGCAAACAGGATGAAGGGGCTCTGGTCCATGCTTGATCGCAGAGCAGCACCCCACTATTGCATGGGAGCCCCTTGCCCATCACCCCCTGGGGCTGCAAGACACTGGGTTCAAAGGGAAAGGCATCAAAGCCCTGATTTCTTTGATTTTCCTTCTCTTTCTTTTCCCCCTCTGCCCATGAAGGAGTTCAGCTCCCAAGTAGTGCCTGCACAGGATCAGAAATTAAAATCCCTGGGAATGGCAGCTGTCCCTGGAAAATTCCTGGCAGGGGTCCCAGCACCTGAGCTGATGCTGGTCACTTGCTGCCCCATGTTTGGCTGCTGGCAGGGCCATGGGCAGGCTCCATCCTGGCTGCCCCAGCATGCCCTCTGTCACCTACCTTCTCACCAGGAACCAGCACCTTTTCCCATAAAGTTTGGTGCCACAGGACTGTTGCAAACTCATGTGCCTAATGGGAATGGCTGGTTTATCTGCATTCCCTCTCCTGATAAAGCCCTTACTGCAGGCACGCCAGGTGGTGGAGGTAATACTTAAATAGCTTCATGTGGGGTTTATTATGCCTATCTTGAGTCCTCCCCTTTGCTGCCAGCATGGGAAAAATCCCTGCAGTGGCACCACCAGCAGCACTGCCATCGTGCAGGGTGGGACTGCATCCCCTGGCACCACAGCCCAGCCCCTGGCACCACAGGCTTCCTTCTCCCACCCGTGCGCAGCGGAAATGTCCGTGCGCAGCGGGCAGCTGCGGTGGCACAGGCAGAGCCATGAAGCTGAGCACCTTCTCCTGAGTTGCACACACCAACGCACCCATGAAAGGTGAAACCTGTCACCGCAGGGAGTAAATTTCCTGCACACCACAAGCCCAGGGACCTTTGCTCCAAAGTGTTTGCTTATGACTAACTGCAGCTTCCCCAGCATCAGCTTCCCCATCCAGGGACTGGCCAAGGCTGTTCGTGCAGCTTTGGCAGAGCTGGCAGCTCCCCGGTGCCCGGTTGCAAAGCTACAGGCTATGGCACGCACCACAGCTTTTGGAGATTGTCGTCCTGTGAATGCGAAGGAGAAGCAGATCCAACTCCAGCCCGCCCATGGCCGGTTCCTCCCAGTGAAATGACAAGGCCAGTGGCTCCCATTAGCAGGGCGAAGGCTGGAGAGAAAAACAACTATTGATCGTCCCTGTGAGTTCAGCTGTGAGGCATGCACAGCCCTTGGCTGCGATCAATAGTGCCGGGGAGGCATTTGCTTTTGCTCTCGCTGAGGTTTGTGTGTCTGTGTAGGGCTCTGGGAGGAAGCCTGTGCCACACCACCATCCAGTACAGCTCCTGCACAGGTAGATCCTCTGCTGAGCTCTCCAAGCTTGTATTTCCATCTGTATGAGGCAGGAGAGCAGGGATGCTCACTGGTGCATAGCAGGGGTGAGCAGGCAAAGCAGCCATCCCATAGCTGGAACCTCTCTATCTCCTCAGCTCCAATGCTGGTGGCATGGAGACAACCCCAGGGATCCTCTGATGAAGGACTGGGTGGCAGGCAAGATTTCCTCAGTGCCAGAGCCCTGTGGGCTCCCTTCTCAGTCAGGGATGGTCCATGCACACAGGCTCCCACCAGAGCCACACTCCTGACCCGCTCCCCATCCCGAGGGCTGGCTGCACTGGTGCTCCACGGGACACCCAGCCTTGGTGCAACGGGAGAAACAGGGTGAAATTCCGAGATTTCCATCCCTCCAGAGGAGGATGTCAGCGGGGAAGGCAGAACTACACTTCCCAGAGTGCTGCTGGCCCTGCCTGCTGCCGGGGGAAAGGCTGAGGGACCCAGCCACCAGCTCCTCCCTGCTTCTAAATTATTCTCCTTGTTATTTATTTGTGGTTTTTCTGCACTTAACTGTCTGCCTCGTCCACTTAATTGGGGGATTATTGCCACTACCTGCCCGTCCGCCAGAGCCCAACTCATTACTGGGGCTTATTTATTAGCAGCGAGACAGCAGAAACGCACCCTGCAGCTCCTTCTCCTCCGGTGCAGGCAGCTGGAGGCGATGGAGGAAAGCAAGCAGGGACCAAGACGGGGCCAGTGACGATGGGCACAGCTGTGGTTCAGCCAGAGATGGGTCAAAATCAGCTTCTGACAGGCATGGAGGCATCACAGCAACCTCCTCCAGCGTCTGGCATCAGCCTGGGACACCGCTGCTCTTGGCAAAGCACAGAAGGCACAGTGAGAACCTGGCTGCTCCTTAAAAGTACTCCTCGAGCTCGGGAAAGGTCAGTCGCACCGTGCTGTCCTTCTGTTCACAGCAAGTGACCCCATCTCCTCGGCACAGTGACAGCTGAGTGGCGGCCGCGTGGCAGAGCAGTTCCAACAGCTCGCGGGAGCCCACCATGGGGAGACAAAGGGTCTCGTGCCCCCCGAGCCCAGGATGAGCCAGCAGCACCCCACAGCCCCTTTGCAAACTACCACTCCCATTTCCAGGCAGGAGAATCCAAGAAGAATGTGGGACAGCAGGAGCGAGCCTGCATATTGAGCACTTTGATAAATAAAACATGGAGAGAAGGCAATCAGAGCTCCCCACTTGGCTGCAGGCAGCTCTGTCTGCGGCAGCTGCATGGGGGGAATTCACAAGCGGTAACACCCTGGCCGTCAGTTCACTAGCCCCAGCTTTGCTCTTCTGCTCTCATCCAAGTTTTGCTGCCTCAGCAATGAGGGGGATTGATTTATTCATCAGCCTCTCCATCCCGCAGCAGCCCTGCAAGGAGGAGTGGTGCAGTGAGCTGCTGTGCGATGTGATGAGCAGCACGGTGGGGAGCAGGGGGTGCTGACCCTGGGGTAGGAAACGTGAGCAGCAAACTCCCCCCGGGGCCATGCTGCTGAGCCCTCCTCAGGCACTGAGACGTAGCTGTCCTGCACCCCCTTTTCGGAACGGAGAGGCAAGACCCTGTTTTTCAGAGGACAATCAGAGATCCCCAGGGCTGAACCAACTGCAAAGACAAGTTGCAAAGCAAGGAGCCAACCTTAGAAAGCACTGACCTCAGAGTAACCCCAGGGCTTGGTGGGAGCGGTTCCGCACACCCACAAACCCAAACCTGCTGTGAGGGCTGCAGCCTGTGGAGAAGGGCTGGGCAGAGGCAGAGTGAGCCCCAGCCCCTCAGGCCAGTGGGGCTCTCAGGAGTCCTCTTGACCATGCTCTGCACCAACAGCTGGGCCTTGAACTAGAGCTTTGGCTTCTTAAAACCATCAGGGGCATGATCCTACTCTTGACCTGATTACCTCCCATGCCAGCCTGCCCGCATCCCCATCCCAAGGCTCCCCCAGTGCACCTCCTAGCCCTTCTGCTCACTCTGCTCCCATGGGCTTGTCTGTGACCCCTGCGGATCCCAATGGGGTCTCAACTTTTCTTCACCCTCCACCCTTGGCACTCCTAGCAAGAGAGCCTAAGAAAGGGCTTTGGCAGGTGCAGTGAGAGCCTCTGATTTGGAGGGTGCTGCTGGCACCCTGAGACACCCAGAAATGCCCTGTCTAGAGCCCCCTCCCCCGGGGGGGCTGGCAGTACCATGAGAGAGGAACCACCGACCCTGAGGGAGAAAAGTGCTGGGCCCTGCAGGGAGGATGAATGTTGGAAGGAGTTGCTGGATGAGGATCCTGGCAGGCAGGGGGTCAGGAGGGATGATGGCCACGTACTGGGGAGAATTGCTGTGTACTGAGGAAACAGGGATGATGAAGAAATGGGGGGGGGTACTGGGAG
>NW_009694580.1:0-11083 GCF_000703405.1 Apaloderma vittatum
CGGCGGGAAAACTTGGCCAAATGGCTCCCTGCGAAGAAGCCCTAAGGTTTCCGTAGTGTTTTCAGTTAACTCGCCCCTCCTCACTGCTGTGAAGCATCTTCAAATCATCTTTGAAATGCACAAGTTTTCTTCAAAACAGAACGGTGTAATATGACCGTTTTGGCTTGATAGCTTCTCTTTTTCCCGTGTATTATTTAATTCTGAATCCCCCTGCCCCCAATATCCTCCCATGGAATTTTCTGTTTCCCAAGAAACCTCACACAGCTTTTTTTGTTTTGGTTTTTTTTTCCCCCCAACCTTGTGACCATTTGGAAATCTGGATGTTCCCTGAAAATGAATGAGCCGTTCAAAGTGACGACATTGGTTTTGAAAGAGGTTTTTGAATAAGGCAAACTGAAATGATTTTTTTCCCCTTCTGCTTTGTCAGGCCAGCCTGACTCCCCGCTGTAACACAAGGTGGGGTTTGGGCTCCCTCCCGTGCACCCCCTGCCAGGTCTGCACCTTGTGGCTGCACCCCAAGGGACCCCCGACATGTCCCTGGTGCAGAGTCCAGCCAGGGCAGCTGCTGCACACTGGTGGTCAGGAGACTCTGTAGCTTAAGCTCTTAAAAAACCCACCCCAAAACAACTAGTATTTACACATATGGCAAGAACAGTGACTATAATCACAACCACATTTTCTGGAAATGTTACCCTGTTTAATCTAACCGCCTGGGCAAACTTGTACAGGGAGAAATAGAAAAAAGAATTCCTTTGCTATTATAAGGCATTTGGGGAGTTTTCTTGAGCAGCCCTTCTGCCTCAGTGGGAGAGACCCAGAACTTGGAATTTAGCAAGGAAATAAGCTCCAGTCATACAAGGACTAACACACATGGTTCATTTTTCGTGGTCTGGTGAAATCTGTTTTCATTTTGGCTGCCTGACAGAGGCTTTAAAAATATATGTACGTACTTCATTTCTTCATGCTAATTTTTAATCTACCGTAACGATTTTTTATTCTATGAGAACAGTTTCAGCTAATGACCTTCCAGCCTTCTCTTGGCACTGCTGCTGTGGCTGTAGGTCGAGAGGAATTTCTCCTGCTGTCAGCGGTCTCCCCATGATCTTTTAGTTCTGGATGTGTGTGTAGGGAAAACCAGTTGGAATATCTCACTCACATGATGGGATGGTGAACATGAACCCAATGGGAAACCTAATGTGCTGGAAGTTGGTACACACCAGCAATTAACATATTTGGCTTCCTGATTTTTGACAACTGAAGGAGATTTTAATGTTGGGCAGGCTTGGAATTGAAGCAGAGACTATAAAAAGTATTTTGGACTTGTACACAGGGATAAAAGTCTGCAAGGAAGGGGTCCAGACCTAACTTGGGGAATAACCACTTCAAAGTGGATTTAGAAATAAGCAAAGGGAATAGAAGGAATGGAAAAAAGGATTAATCAAAGAAAATTACATCTTAGAAGTTAGGAAGTGTAGGCATAAAAGGAAGTGTGCCAGAAGTAAAGTTGAATTAGACCTTGCAAAGGAAATTAAAACAAATAGCAAAATGTTCTTCAGGCTTATATACCAGGAGATGAAGGAGAGAAGAGGTAGGGCTAATGAAATGGGGAGAGGCAGGACACAAAGGAATGCATCATATATAGTGGAAATCTTCTCCACGGACACCCCTTGTCGCGAGGGAGAAGCTTGCGTGCCCTTATGAGGTTGTGAGCTGTGCTGGCCGTGGCACATACCTCCGATAGCGTCTCTCCTGCCAGACAGGTCTCAGCTGAAGGGTCAGACTAAGTGTGTCCATGGGTAGGATGGGCTCGCCAGCCTCCTGGCAACCATCCTAGGAGAAGGACAACTCTAACTCCAAACCCGGGCAGATGGAGCTCCTTTAGCCCTGTAAGGCCATCCATCTAAGAGAAGGACACTCTAACTAAACCTGCGCCCTGAGGACTTTGCTGTCACCGTCCAAGCTCGCTAGGCGCTGGCAGATGAAGCTTAGGAGTAGAGGGCGGGGCCAGTTCTGCACACGCTGAGCCTCACCTAAAAAAATCCATTGCGCGGGCTTGAAGGTTACACTCACATTTGTAAAGTCTTGTAGCGACAGGTGAGGGACGAAACGGCAGGGGATAAAGAGCACTAGAAGCCAACCAGCCCTGCCTGCAGGCGGTTCAGGACATTGGTTGCTTGAGACTGACCCCGGAGATAACAGTCTTGCTAGGCAATATCCTGAATGACCAAGCGGAAAAGGACAAGTTCTACGCTGGCAACCGGACTTGCCTGTCCCGCATCAGCCTTTTTAGCCATCAGTACGCTTGCAGCAAGTGTGGACAGAGCCCTTCTCATATCTTCGTTCGCAAAGCCCAGCCGTGATGATGATGATATAGTGGAAATGTACGTAGAGGAAATGAATGTATGAAGATAGAAATTATCTCATCCAAGTGGAACAAATCATAAAGATCATAATGCAATGATAATTTGGACTAGATGATTATTATAGGTCCCTTTCGACTAAAATATTTTGATTCCTGACCCAGACATCTAACAGCACTGGCCTGTCAAGATTGTATCTGGCTGTGTAACAGCATCACTGCAGGAGCAACACAACATAATCTGAGAGCACGAAAAATTATTCCAGCAGTTAAAAAGAAGAAGAATGATTGAAGCCTGATCCAAATAAAACACAAGACTTTTGGATAAATTTAACAGGAAAGAATAGTACCAGACATGATGGCAGATAGAAACAGGCTAAAATACAACATGCATTTGCTGAAAGTGGATTGTGCTAAACTAACCTGATGACTTTGTGAGGTAACAAGTTTTCTAGACAGAGAAAAGCTAGTAGATCTGTTCTGTCTGGTAATGAATAATTGCAGGCTAGAAATTAGAAGAAATTGTTTAACCATCAAAGGAGTGAGGTACTCGTATACCTCTCCTACAGGCGTGGCAAGGGCAAACAAATGTATTATAAGGTAGCACTTGATCCACTCATTTAAAGGATCTTATTTTCCCCTTGTAAGACAGCACATATCCCTAAATATATCTTGCAAAGTGTATACTGTTAATATTTTTATCTGTTGCTTCGTGGTACTAAAGCTCACTGCCATGGGTTTGGAGCCTGTGTTTTCCTTTGCCCTTTATCTTTTTTTAAATGTCTGTTCTTCTCTGCTGTTCATAATGAGGAACAAGATAGCAATGCTGCCTGCACTCACACATTCCTGCACCCACCACCTCCCACAGCCGGGGTCTGATCCAAAATGGTGGGAACTTTCCAGTTACTACCGTGGCATTTGGATCAGGCTTCTGGAGGAAGACAACAATTCTCCGTATTTCAGAAGAACATTCTATTTTGAGGCGAATAGCTAAGCTTTTTTTTCTTTCTTTTTTTTTTTAAATTTAAGTGGGAAGATAATCAGAGCCATATTTCAAAAGCCATCTTTTAAATTGCGCTTGCAAACTCCTTTCTCACAGTGCAGTCCCTGTATCACCACTGTTTAGCTACTCAGGCTAAGTCAAGGGCAAACAGACCTTACGCTTCAGTGATCAGATGAAGGTCAATCTCTCTGACATTTTATCTTGTGTAATTGAGTAGATACACGGAGGAGGTGAAATATTGCCATCTTTTGAAGCCTGAACAATTGGCTTGTGCCAGAGATAGGATTAATGGACCATTAAGCGCATTTTGCTCTGGAAAATCCCACCATCCTTTTGCAGCTGGGACACTTGGCTGTCAGAAAAGTTCTTCTGCAGAAAGGTTTCTAAAGAAAGAATTGGCAGAGGGCTGGGTCAGCTCTGTCATTGCTAGAGGTGCAATTTCTACATAGGAATTGAGGTGCTCTTGGAAAAATAGACTGTATTCTTGCTTTTATCCTGTAGCAGAAGACTGTCAAACTCGCAGTTTCCAGTGTGTACATCCCTGAACCAGGATTTCCTTGGCCAGGGAGCTGGGAGCTGCCCGTTTTGGCAGTGGGTGTGATTCTGACAACTTTCTGTAGGTGGTGCTGCAAGGCAGTCAGATGCGAGTAAGAGTGGCCTGTGCTATTTTTAATATCAATCCCTCCTAACCAGCTCTTGATATTCCAGCTTTCTTAGAAGAAAATTAGACGTAGCTACTCATAATTTCTTTATTTTGATGAGCTATAATCTGAATGCACCCATTGGAAATATAAACAGAGGAGAACTGTTAAATTCACGTCTCTAAGTGGGTTCTGCCCTCTTTTGCTCTAACACTTGAATGTTGCTTTGAGTTCAGCTGTTCTTCTGCACACTGAAAAATGGCAGAATGGATGCTGGAAATGTTCCCGTACTCCTCCCCTGCTCCTGAAATGCAATCAATCCAGGTGGAATCAAGTCTTACTTAAGCTGGGTAGGCAGTGTTGACTGCTGTGTCTGCTTGGAGGGCTGGGAGGAATTTTTTAATCAAAGCTCAGCTGCAAAAATCTGGTGTTTATAGGCAGACATACTTCACATGCATAATTAGACAGGCAACCTTGTTCAAAGGCAGATGTGAGAGTTACAGTCAATGAGCTCGTACCCTAGTCTCGTGACAGTCTAATAATGCCTGCGGTACTTAAACAATGGAACAACTTTGTCATCTAATATTGTGCAAAATTCCTTTCCTTGGCTGGGCACTATATTAAATCTCCTGTGTCACCACGGTGCTAGGTCACCTCTGCGGCAAAGATAAAAGATTGCTCATTGTAGGCATTTATATCTCTGCTTAGCTTAATTACCTCTCCGGTAGTCATGCGAAGATATTCTGTATTGATCCATCCAATGTAAAAAAAAAATTACTGGTCTCTTTCTTGTAAGATATATATAGAAAGAGTTTAGACTTAGATAGGAAACCTAGCTGCCATGGAGGTATATGTTAGCTGAGCAGCAGTTGTGGGGCTGGATGTAGAGCGGTGGTTAGATGTTCATCCACAGAAACAGTGTGAATTCAAGAGGTTTCCTTCCCCTAGCTGTTTGCTATTGACTGGAGCCATGATGTTACCCTGCAATTTAGCTAGCACTGTGTGCTCTGTGAGTGCTTCTCATGTGCTCCAGTGCCAGCCAGTCAGTTTAGTTTCTAATATAGCAGCTTTCCCTGAGAGGTCAAGCCACCGCAGGTGACAGGCTGGAGCGTGGAGGGGAGTTAGCTCGAAGCCGCTCTGCAAACCCGCATTCAGGGATCAAGCGGTGCCACGTCTGGAGTAAGAGAGGAGGGAAACGTGTTGTTTGCATACTGTGGCAGAGCCCCACAGTAGTTCAAGTACGTCCATACATGAAAAGATTGTAATCAAAAAGAAGTAGAAAAGGGAAGGGTTATTATTCCTCTTTTAGAGATGAGGAACCAAGCCATGAAGAGATTCAGTGAGCAGTTCCCCTGCAGATATGCATAATGTAAGAGCTGGCAGTAAAACACAGGACTCATCGGTACTGCCATTTTACAGATGGGAAAACCAAGTCACAGAACAATAGTGGCTTGCTCAAGGTCACAGAGGGTATTTATAGCAAACCTAGGACCCAAATCTGGAGCTGCTGAGTCCTGATCAGCAGTTTTCCCAAAGGGAATCACAGATAGGGAGATTAATGTCAATAGTTTCCCCCAAAGCAGCAGAATTTCAGGAAGAGAAGGAAGACTGTTCCAGAAAAAGATGCCTGTACTTGTGTTAGAAAAAGAAGCTTAGACTCCAGTATCCCCAGCAACTCATACCCTTGTTCTTGTTATCCTAATTAGTGGCAACGCTCCACTTCCAGGAGGTTTTATCTCTTTAAATTAGGTGGTGTTTTTTTTCAACTAATAAAATTAGAGAAGACAATTCAGAAAGATGTATTACAGTAGATCATGGTCTGACATTCATTCCAGCAATTACAACTGTTATCAAAGAAAGATCTTTTTCATAAACGTAGGAAACAAGTCAGGCTAATAAAGACATGAATAGGTTTTTGCACATTACAGTGTAAAAATAATCAATGAAACAGTGAAAAAAAATCTAGTCAGAAAGTCTGCATAATGAGTATTATCTCGCACAGAAGTAGTCTGACTCTGCTTTACAATGAATAGCATTTAGCCATAAATCATTCTGAAACAAGAGGGAAAGAAGGAGCAACCCTGCTAATTTCAGTGCTATTTGGTAGCAGCAGAGGGCATGTAAGAGCAGGTTCCTACTTAACAAATCTTCACTTTTATTTTGGCCTGGATTTTCCGGTACAATCGGGAACTCTACATACTGATTTTCTTCATGAACCGGTGCCCAGTGGCTAGCAAGTGGGCATCCTCTAAAGAAGGAATCCTAGATTTCCAGCCTGGTTTTCTGTCACTTCAGACTGCTTCTTAGCCAAGATACTGCCGTACACGGTGTTTATTGTTATTCTCAGAGGTGCTTAGAAATGGGAAATGCTAGAATCTGAGATAAGTACAAAGATGATGTAAGAGCGCAAGGAAGGAAACTAGACTAAGCAAAAAAAAAAATAAATCATCAGACCAAGTGGAGCAGGGCAGGGAGGGGGGACAGATCTGCAGCTGAGAATGGCCACGGGAAGATGATGAAATCCCCTTTTTGCCTTAAATAGCATCACAGAAATTAAAAAAAAAAAAAAGAAATAAAAGGGAAAAAAAGAGACCAGACTATACATCTGAAATCAAAACAAAGGGGTTGCAATGAACAGCAGAACAGCAGCTCTAAGAAAGGAACTGCTCTGCTTTTCATTCTGTTGCTCAGAGAAAAGAATTACAGTGTCTGTAGGAACACTTTTACCAGCATCTGTGAACTTACACTCTGCAGAGCAAGAACTCATGGAAATATGCCTTATTGTCCACAGTTCACACATGGAACAACTGAGGTAAGAGAGCGCAATGCTGATTTGACAGTTTTCCTCCAAGCTATCCCTGTTTCATCCCTGTGGATGTCCTCGGATCACTCGTGCAGCTCAGGCTCAACTAGTTGACCTCCCACTGATGTCCCCAGGGCTGGCGTTAGGCCAGGACCCTTCAGCTGTTGCCTGTGGGCTCCAGCTGGTCTGCAGGGATGGTGAACATCCCCTTCAATCATCTGTGCCCTGAGGTCCCCACTCACCCCGTTGCTGGGAGAGGATCATCCAGAGCACTAAATGATGGCAGCGGTGGTCAGAGTGGGCAGGGGGTTATTTTGATCTCCCAGGTCAGTGCTGCCTTGTCCAGGCTGATGTGGGAGGCTTGGCAGACTCCAGGGTGCATGGCGCCATCTCTGTGCTCTGTTGTCATTGTCGCATCCCTGCTGGGAAAGATAGTGCAGTGCCCTTTGGCTGTGCTTTGCAGGGCTGGGCTCGTCTTCCCATGCTTGGAGTACAGCCACCATTGACCACAGAGGGTTCAGGATCCTTGGAGTCCTGAGCTGAGTTGCAGGAAAAAAAGAGATCCACCTCCAAATTGTTACAGCAGTCCACACAGCCACCCCATTTTCCTTCCATGGGAATGTCCACCCTGGCTTCTGTCCACTGCTTTCCCCTTAAAAATCTGTAAAACAGGCCACAAGAAGCACTCGGTCAGAAGGAAACACTGAGCACGAGGACCACAGTGGGCTTTAGGGTACCTGAGTCTGGGTTATTTTTGGTGCTTTAGAGTCCAAGCTAACAGCAGTGGCTTTCCCCACCATTGCAAACAAGAGCACAACAGAGACTGGGAGGTGTTCGGCAGCAGGGGGCCTGGGTAATGCTCCAGGTGCTGACCTGCTTTCCCTGCAGCACAGCTCGAAGATGGTGGGCTGGGAGAAGTCAATGGGACATAATTTGGCTCTACATCCTTTCTTGAGGTATTCTGTCTAAGTAGACTCAGCAGCTTTGCCTATCCTCATCTCAGTTTCCTGACCAAAGATGAGGTGCGAGGAACTGAACCACACTCCCTGGGAAGAGCTGATAGAGCCTGCCCTCCTCCTCTGGTCCTTCAAACCAAAACAGCTGCAAACTTCTCGTGGCTGGAGATGTGCTGAGTGGCCTGGCAGGAGCTCAGGGAGAGGTAAAGGAATCCCACCCACCAGTAGCAAAGACTCTGCCCCACTACTAGCCCTTGCGTGCCCTAAATCCTGGCTTCCTAGTAATTGCTATCTCCATAAATACTGGTCGGCTGGCAGGAGAAGGGACTTGCGTCCCTGGACTGAGTTGTATTGTGTGAAATATGAGGTGACACACAATACACTGGCATTAGGCAAAGGACTTGCCTGCTGATGTGGTGACACGCTTGAGGCAAAACTGGAAAATTTGATCCCTTCCTGCCCGTGGTCTCCCAGGCGCTGTGGTAAGGCACGTTTGACTCGCTTTGCTCAAGGATGTTGAGGAAAATGAAACACACAGGCCAGCACCATCTGCAGTTCATGAACTCAGACGTGTCAGGCTGGCGAGTGCCCGCAGGGCTGTTCCGATTGCTGAGCTTGAGTCCCACCACTGCTGGATTATCCGGGCTGAGTACAGCCCAGCCGAGTTTGTCCATGGTGAAGCTCAAGGGAAGTGAAGAATGCTGAGCTGCTTTTGGCAGTGTTATATGAGAGATGACTTTGGCCAATAGTTAGTCTGGCTCCAGATCCAGCTCAGAATGTCTCCCTGCTGCACAGATTGCCAGTTACCCCATCCTCCTCCCCACAGGACCAGGATTCATTCCTACTGAATCGAAGAATGATGCTGCTGCATTTCTGTTTGATTCTCCTGAACGTGCAGTCCATTAGCAATGGAGACCTGCAAACATCTTTCTGTGCTTTTTCTTCTTTATCTTTCTCTCACTTCTGTTACCAGATAACTTTTCTCTATTTTTCTTTGAAGTAAAATGGCAGGCTGCATTACAGAGATCAAAGCCCTGAACAAAGAAAATTTGTTCTCTCCTGCAGCTCTGTTGTTACCTGCTTCTTGGTTTCATGGCTCCGGCTCCACAATTATACTGTTTAGAGAGTGACTGGGAAACCGTATCACTGTGGAGAGCACTAGTAGTTGTAGACCCAGAATTGCACATCTAATCTGTGCCTGGTCTGACAGGAGATCAAGTGCACGGGGGTGGCAGCGGACACAAACTGCTGGGGGGTGAGAGGAGGAATCTCCTTCCTGCCAGGCACTGTGCTATGAACCGCACCTTGGTGAGATGCCTCCTGTACCTCAGAGCAGTCCTGCAAATATCCGCCTCCCTTCAAGCACCGCTCCTGAGAGCCTCTCTGTCCCTAACTTAACCAAGAGCTAGGCAATTTTCTTTGGCTTCCTATGTGGGCTTTGTAAGACTGATTTCCAAAAGAGCCCAACAAAGCCACACAGTGAATACTAATTTTTGAAAGCTCTAGCACAGCATTTGCACAGGGATATGAGAATCTCTAGCAAGTCTGTGGCACTCCCTTGGGTGGTTGTGTACACACACACTCATCCAGAACACTTTCTAGTTGTTTATGTAACACAAGTGTCTTGAAATGGATCTGTTTGCTCTGAAGAGCAAAGGATTAATGAATAACGTGCAATTAAATCCTGCACAGAAGGCAGCAAGTATGAATAGCTCCAGCTCTGCTCCCTTTCCAGGGTTTGTTTCATATGCACTTTAAGAAGTGCTTCTTTAAACTAATACCTCTCTTTCCTTGGGAAGATTTAGAGAGGCAACTGCAGAATGATGCTCCTCATAATGCACGTGCCAGCCGCTTGCAAGGCGTCCCGTCAGGCACGTGCCTGGCCAGCAGCAGCAGCGGTCACTGAAGGGCTGGGGGACGATGCTTACATCCAGCCTCTGCTCAGAGGAAAGGGTTAGTCTCATGGTGGGTGTTTGCCTGGGCAAAATCCAACGCCCTGCCCGACGATCTGTGCTGACACACATTTCCTGCGTGACCTCCCGGGAGCTGCCTGGGACTCTGTCAGACAAACTATGCCAAATCTTCCTGGGGTGGCAAGGGTATAAGCCTCTGTTTTCATAATGGAAGGGGAGAGAGGCACAAATGTCTGCCAGGTCCTTGGCCTCTGCAATTCCCAGTCTGCTGTATTACCTTACGCTGGTGATTTAATTTATGGCAATGAACTGTGAACTGCAGTGGCTGTGAACCGTGATTTCTGCCATGGCTGCCGGGCGGTGACAGCAGCTTCCAGCAGAGGAGTAGCGATCGGCTTTGGTGCCACCACCTTGCTAGGCCTGACAGACCCTTTCCCACCCAGGCCCCCAGCAAGAAAGACTGCGTTCTCATACTGGTTTTCGGCTCCTTTGAACATGATTCAGTCACCCTGGGTTCAGGAATTCAGGCTCACATCAGTACTGTTGTGAGAGTGAAAGAAGAAGCAGGGATAATCTTGTGGGAGAAAAATAAGCTTTGTGACACTGTTGACCGAAGAGAGGAGCAAACCCCAGGGAGTTCACAGCCAGGTTTTCTAGCTCAGCTCATTGCCCAAATGGTGAATCCATGGACATGAGCTTAGTTTCAGTTTTGCAGGTGGGATAACCCTGGCATGGGGAAGCTGAGTGATCCTGAGTGATGGAGAGATAAACTTCTGAGTAAGTCAATGGTACAAACAATATCTTGAGTCTGAGCCCTCGCCAGCAGATCAAGAGCTCCATATCACTAGAAGAATGTGCTGCAGTATTCAGTGCACATACTGTTCTCTCTCAAAGGAGCAGAAGTGTGCACATCATTAAAGGGAAATATTTTATGCTGATCATTCCCACATGCCTGCTCTGTATCTGTCTCGGTTCTTAAGCAGCACCCATTCTGCACATAAAGTCATGCATTTGCGTCTCACAAGGAAGATCAGACCTCCTCAGGCTAAGGAATTGTGTTCTGGGCCTGTGATAAAACCATTTTATGGAGATGAATAACTTGTGTGGTTTCATGCTTCCTCTCCCTGAAATGCCATTAGATGAGCATCAAGTGCTTTTGTATTTATTTGAGGGAGTTTCCTTTTAGACTCTGCAGGCAGAGAAAAAAATGGAGATGGGAAGCGAGCTGGGAGTGAATTATGCTGCTAACTGGCAGTGCCTCAGCGAGAGCGAAGAGCACGGCATGCTGCCTCATTTACATCCATCGGAGGTGCCGTGAGCTGAAGACTGGGATAAGTTACCTTGTCTGAAGGACTGAAATACCACATCAAAGCACCACGTGGATCAAAGCTGAAAGCAACAGGCATTC
>NW_009694580.1:11114-16277 GCF_000703405.1 Apaloderma vittatum
CTTTCAGACCTTTCTCTCCCTTTAGTTTCCACTTTGAATCTGATAACGCAGCCTGAACGCAGCCTTTCATATGCCATCGTTCCTCAAGGCACAGGTGGCGTGGAGCGTGTACTTCCTTGTCAGGAGGCTTCATGGGGCATAAGATTTCCAGGGCTTAGCTCCCAGTGATGGAGAAGATCTATCATTGTGAACAAGGCAGAGCAAGCCTGACTGAGCCGGTGCGGCAGAGCAGAGGATCTCCTGCCTCAGGTACAGAATGGGCTGCAAATGTACAAAGAGCTGCTCAACAGTTAAATATCAGTATTAATCTGTGACAAACAGTGCTCAGGGCCCTCCCAGAGAATTAAAACCATGATTCAAGACTTTATAGGAAAACAGACTAAAAAAAAGCCTCCGTCAGCTTTGGAGAGGACATACTGACATGGTGCAAAACTGCAAGAAGGACACATCTACTGTCGTACAGGTCCCAGCGGCACTTGGAAGCACATTGAAAACTTTTATGCTAAGTGGAGTAGAAGAAAAGTACTTCAGGGACTCATAAAGAAGACTTTTACCCCACAGGTGTGTAACTTCTGGCAAACAGAAGACAACAGGAGGCAGATGAAGCTGTGCTGCTCATTGTCTATGAAAATCTGGATGTTAACTCTTCCGTACCGTAGGTTCCTCCTGCAGTATTACTTGTCAGAGAGGATCAGAGTCACAACAGCATGAAGGAAAGGGCTCATGGCCTGAAAAAATCTTGATTCTGATATCTTCTGTCCTTCAGACCCTTTTATTTATGTCAGCAAATTTTGAGTCCATAGTGGCTCTCTCTCTGGGTGGAAGTCTCCCTCTGAGAGATGTTCTCAGCTGTGCATTCATTGCTGCAGTTTGCTGACAGAATCAATACGTGTGCTTAAGTGAGATTTGTGGGGATGTTGTCTTCCGGATTCAGAGTTCTGTACTAGTATGTAAAGCCTTAGCGAGTAGCTTTTGAAATCTAGACTTTCATGTATCTGTAGGTTTATGTAATATGAAATATTACCTTATCTTAAAGCTGAACTAGATTCTTTTATGTCAGGGTTGATTTCCAAGATTTCTAAAGCCATTCAGGCTGGCAGCGAGATGAACAAGGCAATTGTATAGCTCCTTCTCCTTCTCAAATCTGCAAAAGGAAAACATTGTGACTCATCGGCCAGAGAAGTTGTGTTTTCTTCAGCAATTCTCTGCTCCCAGATCTCGTTACACTCTTCTATCCCACCACTCTGGAAAAGCTCCCACGTAAAGACAGGCAGATATTTTAATCAAGAAATGGTCCTTATTTCCATTAGCAACAGCTGTTTTCCTTTTAATTTAATTCTCCATTCTGGAGTCTGTTTATGAAAGCTTCCATTAATTATGTTTTCCATCAGTCAATGTTCAGAGATGGCTAATGGCCCAGCACACCTAATTAGTCCTTCATGTATGATAATGTTTCAGCAAGTCTATAGTTAGCGTGTAGGGCTGATATCCGCTGCGTAGCGGAGCTGTGCATGGGGCTGTGCAAGCTCTCCTGGTGTGTGTCACACAGTGTCACAGCTGCGCTCCTCCGCTGCTGCCAACACGTGGCTGGCGGGGGCTGCAGTGATAACAGCTATGCCAGAAGTGCCTTCTAATGTCCCTGCGAGCACGCTAGCAAAAGGGTGAGGAATTCAAGTTGCCTTTGGAAGCTCTTTGAAGACAGGGAGTGCAGAGACTGGAACTACAGCTACTTTTATTTTTGTTTCAAATTATGTACTTGATAAGCACTAGTGATGGCTAAACGCACTGTGCTAGAGGTCCTCTGCTTTAGCTTCTTCTGCACAGAAACCTTGGGGTCATCCTTGCCTAGGTCTGGCCCATCTGTCTCAAGTCACGTAAGAAGCCAAGTTGAAGCTGGCCGCTTGTGATGCAGAGAGTGTTTCTCTCTTTAATGTTGCTGTGACTTAACCTCATTAACATAGCGATACATTTGGGTTTAGGTGAGCCTTTTACCAAGTACAGCAAAAAAGCTTGACAGAAGTGTCCAGAAACCATGGGTGTGAAAAACAACTCATCTTTGTTCAACAAGATGCACAAGTAGGTTGAGTAAATTCTTTACATACCTTAAAACTAGACCTGGAGCTTGAACATCAGCATCAGTTGGAATGTTGCCTTCATTTTATTGGTGAGTAGCCTCAGGTAAAAAACATTTCAAATACCCCAGTACACAGACAGCTTTGAAAAATATCCACATCTGTCACAATTGTTTATTGAAATCAAATCGGCCTGCGTGCGGAGAGCTGGCTCGCTTCCCTTGGCCAGGTTGTCACCTGCAGAGTTCACGGCATTGTGGAAAATCATGTGCACAGAGTAGGGTCATGTTTTCTTTATCTTGGTAGAAAAGCAGCAAATGACCAGCTCAGGATTTGCAGTCCGGTATTTCACAAAAACAGTCAGTCGCCTTCAGCATGAAGGAGTCTGGTGCCCACAGTCATTCTTTGCTCACTTGGTTTGCTCTTGCTGTGAGCCCCAGGGGAGACTGCAGGGAAGTGAAACTACTGTAGCAACGTTTGCTGTCTATCACAGTAACAATGTGCTGCAGAGAAACCGCTTCACTATTTGAATAGTCAGAGATGCCCTAATATTCTAACTGGTGCTGAAGGTACTTCTGTGCCGTGTAGAATCCCATCAGACCTATGCAGAAATTCTTTGGTGAGCATTCAATTTGCCAGCCTCTGACTGTGTGACCTAACTAAACTTAAAACCTTTTGACTGCAGGAGGAATGAATCCACCATCCTGTTAGACAGAGGCTTTTTCACATGGGATTGGCTTCCAAAGCAAATGAAACTTGCTTTGATTTTTGTGGCCTGTTGAGGGATGAGAGCAGCACTGCAAGGAATCATACAGGATTGGCTCAGAAACAGTTGAGGGGAGGATACAAGAGCATCCAAGGCACTGTCATTTGAGAAGAGAATAAGAAAATGCAGGTGACCTGCAAAACATGTCCTGTTCCCAAAGCCTCCAGCTCTCATGCTGTGGAGGGATATAATTGCAGAAAAAATAGGTTTAGACACAGAATAACTCTGCATTTAGTATTACTCTAACTTAACACATTTTTTGGACAGGGGAAGGCAGGCAAGTGTCCTACTGTTATTCACTCTTTGGTCACCTCTTTGCTAGTTGTTTGATTACCTCAACTTGAGCTCTCGTCTGAAACGCCTCAGCTGGGAAGTGCTGGATCTAAGGAGCTCTTGCAATTGTGATATAAGAAATGTTCTAGCAGGGTGTTGTTCTCCTGCTGTCAAGACCTTCACTGGAAACCCAGAGTAATTCCAGCACAGCTGATGGGTTCCTGTCATGTAAATGAAGGCAATGTTCATCTCTTGGACATCACCTTTTGGCCTCCTCGGTTGGCAAATGAACCTGATGTAATATTGCAAAAACACATCCTTTGAGTGAAAGTGATAAGAAAGACAAATGTTTGACTTTAGCCAGAGGATTCAAAACTCACAGTCCTTTGAAGTTTGCTGAGTTCTGCGCTATGTTAGTCATCCATATCTATCTAAAAAAACACTCATTTCATCACAGCTGATGCCATAAATTCAGACTTGTGAGCAAATGGCTAGGTTGAGCTAAATCACCTCTCTATCTGCTAATGGCATTTTTGCCTTTGCTTGATGATGAAGGTTATCTTGCTGTTTGGAAACTATAACCTACAACTGTTAGACGGCATTATCTGCAGACTTGGGTGAGATAATTTGTATGAAAAATCCAGGGAATCTGAAGCTTATTGGCTTCCATTCACATGAAGCTAAATAGTTCAAGACTCCAGCCGCCTTCACACATCATGTGCCTCCTGCGACATGGTGGGGAAAGAACAGCAGCTGGCAGATGATGGATAGCAACGCCGCAGCCCTCTGTAAGGTTAGGAGTGACATCACTGATAGAAAGGGGAGCAGCTTGGGCTGTTTATAAAACTGCAGTTGGGAAGTTTGCCCCAGACTGCATTAGCTTCTCTTCGCTGCCTACCCTTGCTTTTCTCCACTCAAATTCCAATCTCCATCAAGGGAAACAAACATCTGCAGAGACACAATGTTAATTGTTGTACTTAGCGCTGCTGTTTACATTTTTGGTGCAGGCACGTCAAAGCATGTCAAGGCTACCCTGATGGGTAAAACAAGCCAGAAATCTTTTTCCGGCTGAAATAACAAGGGGTCGGATCCTGATCTTGTCTAACAAGGCATTTTGCATTGGCCCCAGAGGACAGAAATCAGAATCTGGAGAAATTGGAGGGTGCAAAAAAAGTAGCAGAGAGGCTTCTGAGAGGGTGAATGTGATAGAGTCAGCGGGGAAGCATTACAAGGTTAACGCAGTTTTCCATTATCTGGAAACAGTTGGGGATTACGCTGCATTTGTAAGCTTAGAAGGGCTGGCTTCCCCGGGTTCTGCTCCCATCAAAATCCAGCCTAATGGCTTCTTATCAGGAATGATGAATCGCTCTTGTGCCTACACTTTGGTCCCTCATTTCCACTTTTCTTGCATCTGCTTAAAGTCCATTTTAATTTTAACATGTACAGCACTCTCTGAGCCAAGTGTGACCCTGGTGTCCATAGTCATTCTGGTAATTACTGCACTCGCCAGGTCCCTTTAGGATGCAATTTCAATGGGGTGTGACTTTCACAATATTTTTTTTCTTGTTGTTGCTCAAGCCACTCCAGGAAGGAGCTGTTAAACACGAGTCTCAGCAGGATCCATCATGACTGAGGACAGAACAGAATGTAATGAAACAGAGTGAATACGTGTCTCACTGAGCAGGATATGTTCTCTTAGTTATATGGTTGATAAAGCTCTGGCTGAGGTTCAAAAAGGTATTCAGCTTTCATCTCTCTGTCTTCCTTCCTCCATTTCACTAAATATTAATGGCTGCACTCATACCTCCCATATTTGTGGCTACCTTAACTGTTTAGAGAGTTGTGTGGGTTTTTTGTTTGTTTGTTTTTTTTTTTTTCTAATAAAGGATTTAACCTTTTGCCTGTGCAGTTATACAAACCTTTGTCTTTGTGGTGATGCCCACTTCATCACAGCTTGCCCTTGCCTTCCCTGCACCCAGCCTGGCTTGGAGTGATGCAGTGCGAGGGAACAGACACTGAATCACTGTAGTCGGAAATACTGCGGCGCAGTTT
>NW_009694580.1:16308-23083 GCF_000703405.1 Apaloderma vittatum
GGAAGGAGGGACAGCACCGCACCCTGCTCTGCTCAGGCTGTGACTCTGGTTGCACAAAACCTTGTGCAGGCAGCTGTGTATTGGTGTCACTGGTGCCAGGTCGTTTGATGACTGGTGTGTTCAGCACCCTGGCCTTGCTGTTTGAAACCACACTTGGTCTGTTACTCTTCTTTCAGCTTGGGTGGATGCAACAAGGCTGTGTGGGAAGCCGAGGTCACACAGAAAGCATGTGGCAGCACTGGGAACTGAAGTCACATCTCCTGAGGCCCCACCTGGTCCATTAACCACAAAACCATTTTCCCTCACTAATTGGATACAAAAACCCACAGTCTTTCTTACATTATTTACATGCTGGGAGAGCAGAGGCAGCTCTGTGGAAAGTAACGTGGCGAAGGAAAGCCAGCAGGATTGCGAAGTGCCAGGTGACAGTGGGATGAAGGTTTTGGGAGGGTCAGGGCGTGCTTGTTTAACCCTGAGCATCTCTGGAAGTGCAGTTTAGCAGCTGGGTTACCAGATTACGAGGAAATGACAGGGCATCCAGGAGTGCAATGACTGTCTATCCAGATGTTTACCCATGCCAGGAGGAAGGGGAGGATGTGCATCCCCTTTGGTGCCGACTGCCAGCACGGACTGCTCCCTTCATGGGATTCCATTGTCTCAAGACAGATTTCACATGAATTGCAGCAGATGGGAGTAAAGGAAGAGAAAAGTCAATCACACACTTCTGCTTTGGTTGTATTACTGTGCTATGTTTCATATTGGCCAACCTCTGATTACAAAATTCTCCTTTATGGCATTTTTGGCTATGTTTGCGGTGTAAAATTATAACACTTGAATTAGGGCCTATGTTTATGAAAAGAAACAAGAATGACTAATATTAATGTGAGCATGAATTCAGACAGTATTTTTAATCCTAAGGCAATTAATTAAATCAGGGCAGTGACAAACAAGAGCATAGATGCCCAGTTAGATGCTGTTGCACAGGCAACTGAAGAAAAGGAAAAAGTCCATTTGACACAATGGGATTTGGATCAAGCCCTTAAGAAGGAAGAACCTTTCTGCTCAAAATAATTATTAATTTGATTGCTATCAGAACAGGAATTTACTACAATGTCTCTGGCCAGCCTGTCCTCTCAGTCTAAAGAGATGTGGCTTCCTATCCTCTTTAGAAATAACTGCGCATATAAACAATGCAGCTGAAAAAGCTGTGAATGAAAAAACATTAGTCAAGTATAACAACATGAATAGTTGGTAGCTGGGAAGGAGTGCGTTAGTGATGAAACGCAATGTTTAATTTCTCTCTGAGTTAAGCACAATTAGGGATATCCCCTATGTGCAGGCAATTTGCTGTGGCCCTGCTTCTGCAAGGGAGCAGAGAGTAGAATAAGTTTGTGAGCTGCCTCCCCTCCTGGTTCCACATCTGCCCAGGTCAGAAAGGACTTAGATTATTTCCTTTCCCTTAGCCCATCCCACACTACCCATCTCCTCCCTGGGGGCCGAAACATTCCCAAAGCAATTCTAGAGGCAGGAGGGCAGGGACGCTCATGGAGCTGGGGTGGATGTCAACGCGGAGGTCCAGGGCTGGACCGCAGGAGCTGGAAGCCACGGCTGAGGCACGTTGGCAAAAGATGAGTGCAGGGGCCCCGTGGTGAGACGGTGGCTACGAGCGAAGGCAGAGCTGTGGGTGCGTGGGCAGACACAACGCCTGGCAAGGTTCAGGCTGGTCCTGTGTGCTGAGATTAGTCCTTGAGCACTAACTGTACCCACAAAGTATTCAGGAAAATAAAAGGAAACCATGCTTATGTCTGGGCTTTAATGGTTGGCTTTTTGCATTGCTCTTTCTTATTCTTGGTCATGAAAGCAGTCGGTCTGCTTAGCACTTCAGATCAGAATTCTTTAACCTGGAAGGCATTTTGTGTAGAGTAACGACTCCCAGACTAAGACTAAGTCAAGCATCATGCATCAGTGATCTTCATTTTCCAGGCTGGTAACTCTGGCTCACCAGAATGAAGAACAAAGGCACTGAATAAGTAAAAGGAACAGGGGGGGAAAAAAACCACAAATGGAATGGACACGTTGGTTGAAACATCCCATTTCTTGAAAAACTGATTTTGAGGTATCTGTCAAAGCAATTCCTGTATTTCTTATGATTATTATATCACATGGCCTTGGCATGGTTTTCTGGTATTTTGTGAGGACCACCCAGAAGCGGACCAGGTTTGGTTATTGGATTTACTAAACAGAACAAGAAACACGGAGCTCCTGCCTGCTGTTCAAAAATAATATTGCAGGGGAAGCAAACCACAGGGAGACCACAGGGAGGTGAAGCCCATTTTCCACTTGCTGAGGGAACTGCCCTCGCTCGCTGCAGAATGCAGTCTCCATATGCTGGGAATGATTCCCAAAAGCACTCCATCCTTGCCGACTCTGCTTCCTTTCAGAAGCTGCATCCACTGGGATGTAGGGTAAGGAAGTGGCTCTGAACAGGATACTCTGGGGTGTTTTCTCTGTGCAGTGAGGTGGAGAGAACAGCCTGTAAGAGAAAACACCAAATGGTGTTGGACTAGAACAGAGAAAGCCTGTTTCTCCCTGCCAGTGTCTCTCGAATTATGGATCCCAGACCACCCGATGGCTGGAGAGAGCTTTCTGGGGCTGCTCCCATGCCATGGGAAGCTCTGCGCTCACTTTGCTGTCAGTCTCCCACTCCCTTCCTGCCTGGGCTAAAGGGATGAGGAAGAGCACGTGCCTACAGAAAGAAGGCAGAGAATTTGCCCTTCCCTAAGAAGCCACTGAAATGGCACGCAGGGAATAGGGGATGGAAAGGAGAGGTGGCCTGCAGTGACTGGGACTTTACGAGAGCAGTGGAAAGCCTGGCTTCTCTTTGTGACCTGCAGGAAGAAACATTACCAGAAAGTGATGAAGTAAATACGGCAGATTTCTGAGACAGAGTTCACTCACCATACTGAGGCCCTGAGGGCATTTGGCTCTGAAAAAGAGAGGCATTGGCTGTATGTGAAGCTTTGCCTTGCAACCAAGCTGAACAGGACATCAGGATTCCCTGGCAATAGTGTCCAGAAGGCGGCTCAGCAGCCTGCGCACAGGTAGATGTGCTGTGGCGGCGCAATTAACCCTGGGGGATCTGAAGGAACCAGCGGGCAGGCCAGGGCCACGGACGAGGTAGAGGGCACAATGCGCAAGATTTCTCCCAGCAGAGCATCCACTAATCCTTTGTGGGTCATTTACATAAGACACCAGCCAAATTAAATCACGCATATACTGACAGAGGTGTAATAGTGCTACAGCTCTCCTGTATACTGTGGCTCAGTGGCAGAAGCTAAAGCTGCAACCAACAGGCCAGAACATTTCAGATCTTGACTACTGTGGGTAGAAATTCAGTGATTTTTGCCTACACTAAGACAAAAGGTTTTGCAGTATCAGAAATCTCCACGTACACTGTTGTTAGATGCTGGTATGGATGGGAAGGGAGAAGGCAGTGGAGAACTGTTTGTTAAAGGGTTAATGAGAAAAGCTTCGTCCCATGACCTTTCACTTCCCTAATGTGTTTGTTGATTTCTCATTCTCCTAGGCATGATTTTTGTTTGGGAATGAAATGTGCTTACTCATAGACATTTATTACATAGACTCCACATTTGGGTACATCATCCATCAGCGCAGATGTCACGCTGTGTAAAAGCCCCGTATCCAGAGTGACAACTGAGTTAGTGCTTGTGTTGTGGAGCAGCCCCCTTGCCAAGTTTCTGCAGCTGGACGGCTTTAAGCAGAACTCATTTATGAACAGATCCACCAGCAAAAGAATCTGCGGCCGCATGTTGCTCTTGCGGCAGCTGCCAGCTCCTGCGGGCCACTCGCCTTCTCACGGGGGACACTGAGGTGAGCCGGTGGCCCAGGGCCAGCGAAGGGCCACAGAAGGGATTGCGGTCAAAAGCTGTTCCCAGCTGACGGGTTTTTTGACTCCTGCAAAATGACTCTGTGCACTCCGTTCTGCTAAACAGATTGGAAAGGTGCTGGTGCTAATTCTGCTGCTGAGCTCAAGGCTGAGGATTAAACGCCACAAGAACTCGTCACTGCCATTTTTCTTCCTGGAGGAGCAGTTTCTGGTACACAGCCGTGATGGCACACTTGCTTGGGCATATTCATTTCTCAGCATGTTATTTGCGACTTCTGCCTTTATTCTGCAGTACAGACATCTATTTTTTTTAATAAGGATTGGGAGTTTTCACAGCAACAGCTGTGAAAGCCAATGGCATTCATACAAGTTAAACTTCAAGCAACACTTTGCAAAATACACAGTAATCTATTTTAGTGCATCACATCATTAATTAGAAGAGACAGACTGGGCAGGTTTGGAAAATATGATCTCCAGTGTTCAATTTTTAAAAAGGATTCTGAAATGGCCGTTGAATTGCTGTGCATTTTCTACACATAGAAAATGAAGCTAGAAAAATTGGGGCATATATTGATTAATCTCAGAATTGAAATAAATTATTTATATGAGTTACCAGCAGACTGTTTGTGATGGTTCTTCTGGCTATAGGTTTAGTTCCTTAATATGGTGATACTGGGAGAAGCAGAGAGAGGGATTAATGCCGTAGGAATATTGAATATAGTTTCTAAATTTAACCCGGTAATTTTATGCTTTCAGAAATAAGAGATTTTGATTTTCATTCACCTAATTTATAAGACACATGCATCTTGCATGATAGTAATCATTTCCTTAATTCACATGTTGAGACTTTAACCCTTCAGCACACCAGCATGTCACCAGTCAGTTTTCGCAATGACTGTAGTTACGACTGTACTGGTGACAATATGTTGGGCTCATGCATATAAAAGCTAGGCTAATGTCTACTTAAAACCTGTGCTTTTTTAATCTTATTCTTATGAATTTTTAAAATCTTTTCTTTCTCCAGCTATGCTTCTTTTAGGCTCTGTTTTTCTTCTTGTAGAATTTGAAGCAACATTTTCTGCTTAAATTCTTTTTCACTTGAAATGCAGGGTGGGAGATTTCTAAAAACACCTCAACATTACCTCTCTTTCAAGTGAAAACGTAATTAATACAAAAATCCAGACTGCATTTTGAAATTTCTAATATTTTCTAGTACTTAAAAATAACATTTTCCTAAAATTGTATTTGATCCAACTCCCATTTTTGCTTTGGAAATGCTTTCAGCAAAAAGATTCTAACCAAGCTGATTTATTTTTAAAGCAGCAATGATCATTGCAGTAGGGTGTAATTATCTTTAGTTCCAAGATCTTTGATCACAGTTTGTTCACATGTAGATCTGAGTTGGGATCCAGATCTCTTTTTTTTCTGCCTCAGGCTGTAATTTGTGGGTTTCTTTGACAAAAGAATTTCTTATAGAAGACAGACACACACAAGAGCAACACCATGTTTTCCCTCACTATGTGGGAGTACACAGCCTAACAAAAGAATGTACTGGGACTCCCCTCAGTAGGAAGAGAGAAGGAAGAGATCATGTATTCCGCAGGATTTTGATGTCAGGTGAGCTTCACACATGCAAGGGTAATGACTGTTGTGGAAGCCCGTGTGCTTTGGGAGGGATTTGTTTCTGGCACAAAGAATAATATAGACATAAAACTGGGAACTGGAAGAGAGGAGGTGTCCAAGAGCAGTGTCACAAGGTTGACTGGTAGCTCATTGCTGCACAGCTGAGATAAATGTCTCCACATAGGTGTTAAACTGCACATTTCACAAATTTTCAAAAAAAAATTGAGGTTGCATGTAACTGAAAAACATGGAGAAATGGTCCAGTAGTTCAGCCACTCTTGCAAAAGAAATTGCTGTATCTGTAGGAGTATTCTCTCCTGTTTAGCTTTGAGTCCCTAAAATAGACGGCTCATCTTGCCAGACTCCCACAGAGGGAGACGGGGGCTCCTGGGGAGGGTGAGTCAGAAGGACAGAGCAGTCCCCGGCTGTTGGATCCGCAGCATCAACATGAAGCTCCTACAGCCTATTATGAAAAATCTCCATTGATTCTTACAGCCCCTCAAGAGAAATTGCACCCTTTCTCACGTCAGTCTGACTGGCAAGCCCATAACATTCCCAGGGAAAACTGCTTATCTGAATGCAACTGAGGCTGGGATTCCTAGATCTCAGTAAGGGCTGAAGATTTCTCTGAACTCTCAGCTACATCTGTGCTGCCACATTTCAGCTACCACTGTAACAGGAAAGCCTTTATTTTTGAGTTCCCAAATTCTATGGCAGTACTTCCATAAGAAAACTTTTCTGAGTAAATAAGTGTGGCTAATACATCTTTTCATCATCATCATTATCATGATGATGGATGATGAAAGCAACTGTGTTCCTGAATTGTTAAGTTTGGGGGAAAAGAGGAAGCAAGTTTCAGATGCATGGTGTATTTTCATGTTAAACCCGTATAATCAAGATTGCACAGCCTCAAAGCTTACCATCCTCTGCCAGGCAAAATTATTTTCTTTCTACTGAAGTCTTAAATCACTGCCTGTTTATAGAAAAATGTCAGATGACAGAAGCAGTGAGAGGTAAATGGGAATATGCTGGATGCTATCAGTTTTGACTGAAAAAGCACAATAAATCTATTTCTAGCAAGAAGAAGATTGTACCATTGGTGAAATAGTATTATCCTGCCTCTTCTAATCCATTTGCACCTGATGAATCAGGGAAGAAAACAGCAGTATTAGTGCACAATATATTTCACCTCTGAGTAAAAGTGACTTTATATCAGAAACACATGCTAAAAACGTCTTTTGCATT
>NW_009694580.1:23114-26175 GCF_000703405.1 Apaloderma vittatum
ATTCCTGCTAATTTCTCAGACCCAGCACTGGGCATATGCTCCTTATCTAATCTTGATTGCTACATTAAACCAGCACATGCTACTCTACTTTATCCTTTGTGTAATTTCAGACAAGGTTTCTATTTTCTTTGCACTTCACCAAGGTAGCATATAACTGCTTGGAAAATGTTAACATCTGCAAAGGAAAGAAAAAATAAAAGGAACGGAATTAATCAAAGCCTTGAGATTTATGGGCTAAATCCTTGGACTTCAGTCCGGGTAGTAGGTTTCTTTCTCTGCTGAGGCAGCAGAAAGCAGCCAAGGCACTGCCCCTGTAGAGGAATGGGGGATTCTCCAGCACCAGAGCCCTGGGGCAGAGCTGAGCCGCCCTGGCTGGCTCTTTGCTGCCTGTCCCCACTCCCTGCCTTCACACACAGGTGACAGCAGCCCCAAGACCATCCTAAGACATGATGGAAAGCCCCTCAGCCCAGCTTCTGCTCCACTTCAGGTAAAGAGAAGCAGAGTTTACAGCACAGACCTGGTGCAGCTGAGCCAGGTTTTGCAGCAGTGGCAGTTCTTCACCTGTGATTTTTGATGAATTGCATTAGTCCTGCCAGCATGGCAGGGATCATTTGGCTTGCTAGGAAGATCCTCTGGATGCACAAGAAATGGGTAAACAAGGGTCCCCATGGCAGAGTTATTGACCTGCTGAGGCCAGCGTGACCTGAGAAATCCCCGGGGTGAAAGCAGCTACATTTGGAGAGGCTGAGCTGCAGGGGCTCCTTTATCTTCAGGCACCCTCATGGCTTCACAGCCAGGCTTTGCCATGGATGCAGTGCACAGCCTCACCTGTGATGTTGTCATCTGACTTAGCATATCTAAGAAGATAATTAAAAGCTTGAGTCACCAGTGCCTGAAAGAAATGTGGTCCTGACGTGCAGTGTGTATGTTTCTCTTAAACGTTCCCCTGAGGCTCGCAGTGCTCCCTGAGATAGCAGTGCTGTGGGAACCTCTTCACTCGTCATGGGCAGCTGGGAGAATTTACCTCTGGTATAAACAGTTAGTAAAGAAAGGATAAAACTTCCTAATGGAGGGTGACACCTCAGAAAAAGACAAACTTGGACAAATCTAAACTTATGGTTGAGGTGTATGAGGAGGAGGGGAGGGAGCCGTCTCCATTTGAACCTTTTTCTAAATTTAAACGATCACGTTTTCAAAAGCTCCCCTTCATTTTTCTTCTCTTACATTTTTAGAGATTAGTACAGGTGCAGGTAGTGCAGGAACATCGTGCATGCAGGTGCCTGATCTATTTGTGGCAAGGTAAAACACAGCTCTGATAAGGCTGATTTAAAACCCTGAAGGCACAGACTTCCACCAAGGGTATGGTGGAAGGGTCACTTGGTGGGAAGATCGCAACCTGGGGGTACAGAAAGAAGGGAGGAAACCCTTTGTGATCTTAAGGAGCTAAAAATCTAAATTGCCTTTTGATGACATCCATGGTTCAGCCATTCTTGGGTCTTTCTCAACAGGACTGACGCCATGAATCGCTGCGCCACGTACACAAGTCTAGTTGGGCACTTCCAGTAATAACTGGAAGACACTTCACAGTTACTCCACCACGGACTGTTACTAGTATGATTACTGTTATTAGGTATTTTGGGTGAATAACAAGAAATTAAGCTTGGAAATGGAAAAGTCAAAATTCTTGGAAATGTTTTACTATTCACAGATTACCTGCGTATTTGTGGTTTCACAAATACCGCTGGTACTTTAACAGTCGCGGTTACAGTCTGCTAGAAACATACGTTCAGACTGGATAACCATTACTGGAAATGATAGTGGGTGTCTGGAATGGAAATTGTATGGTCTTCTGAAAGTTTCATTTGTCACTACATGTTACTTGCAGCATTAATATTGCAAATTGGAATACAATGTAGAAACATAAAGGGATTTACTACTACAGAACTGGATGTGTTACGTGATGTAGTGCTGTGATATTAGACAATGTGACATTTCATGACTAAAACAAAAGGTCTTACAGCACTCCTTATAAAGGGAAAAAAAGGCTTGAAGCCGGTTACATTTACAGGGTGACTCTCTGAGGACTATTTCAAATGCTAGAAATTTAATGATGTCTCTTACAAACCTAATTATGTACTGACTAAAATTAATAAAATTCATACAAGGAAGATAGAAATTAATGAACTAAGATCAGTGCAGATATACTAATGAACAGCAGGATTCATGCTAGCATTTAAAAGTCATAATAAAATACCAACTAAAGGCACACAAAAGCTCATTAAAGAAACTTGAAAGAAAAGTGATGTCACAAACTAATGAAAATACTTCTCCTCAGACATATTCTGCCAGTCCAGACATTTACTCAGCACACTGCTGAGAGGAGGGGGAGCAGCTACTTTGGATTTTTCAGGATAGCTCTTTGACCCATGGTGTGACTGAGCAACCTGACGAGTGGTGGCCACTCAGCCCGAGGCAAGGCACAGTCAGCAGAACCTCTCTTGGCCACCCGTTCTCCCGCACCACAACATATTAGTGATAAAAGTAAAGTCAGCAAACTGAAAGATGGAGAACAACTTCCAGAACTCCTAAACTCTGACACTTATTGCAGAAGAGATGCGTGATGTTAAACATGACAAAAACCCGATGCCCTTTGCCCAACATCCTGAATCAAAAAAGCATAAATCCACCCTAAGAAGGCCAAGATAACAAGATAACATATATGGCAGATTGGGGAGCAGCACAACAATCAACTGTAACCCAAAATCTCCAAGGATGTAGTATAACACTTTGCTTAGAACTATACTAGTAACTGTAGAGTTTTTTCCAACCTTTCAAACAAATAAAAAATATGCAAATATTAAATTGCAAATTCATGAAGCTTTGAGACTGGTTCTGTGCCCAGTATCGGGTGCCAAAAACTCTGTCAAAGTTAAGTGCTGGGCCAGTGGCGTAATTTTGACAGATGCTCTCTGTGATCCCCTCAGCACCCTCCCAGGGGAGGATAACAGGGGAACCAGGAAGAGAGACTGGGAGGTTGAAAAAAAACCTTGAACCAGTTTAA
>NW_009694581.1:0-531 GCF_000703405.1 Apaloderma vittatum
AATATGAAAATAATTAATTATATTTTTATATAGGTGTTTGTATTATTAAGATTTCCTATAATTGCTATGAAAATAAAAAGAAGAATAACATTACTACAAATCTGAAAATAAAAGAATATAATAATGTATGATTTACTAGTAACTATTAGTATGGAAAATAAACATAGTAAAGATTGACTCTAGCGTGGGAGTAAATAATTAGTGCCTGACTGAATGATTGAATTTGAAGGTCCAAGGGAGAGAGTCTCCCCAGTCCCCTGTCACTGTTCTGTGGAGGCCAGGTGTACCCACTTAAGGCAGGTGAGAAGCCAGTTCTAGCGATGTCAATAGAGGAGCTGGGAGGCCAGGTCTACCCATGGCCTTAGCCAGGAAGTCAGGTTTATCTGCCCAAGAATGGGCTGGAACACCAGATCTCCCCAGGTCTGTGCAAGGAGGCCACATCTACCTCCAAATTTTACAGGGAAGCCCCCTGGGCGCCAGAGTGTCAGAGCACCAGCCTGTGACTACCAGTGGCTGGGGGGCGGTATGCCC
>NW_009694581.1:579-863 GCF_000703405.1 Apaloderma vittatum
GCGGAAGGCACCTGGTGTCTGCCATGACCGTAAAGCCACAGGAGAAGCAACAACTCCTAATCCTTGGTCCGGATACGTTAAGAGGTCCTCTAAGAATATGGGCCAAGAATCAGAGAATTCTTAAGGTTGGAAATTTTCTCTAAGATTATCAAGTCCAACCGTCAGCGCAACACTATGGTGACCATGACATCGTGTCCCTGAGCACCTCATCAGGATGTTTTTTGAACACCTCCAGGGCTGTTGATGTCACCCTTGCCTTGGGCAGCCTGTTCCAATGCCTCACC
>NW_009694582.1:0-737 GCF_000703405.1 Apaloderma vittatum
CGAGAAGGGCGGCCTGTGCGTGAACAAGAACTTCCTGGTGGAGTTTGGGCCCGGTCTTGCCCACGACATGCACTTCCCAACCGGCGACGTCACCACCGAAATCCTGCCCTAGGATCAGTTCGTCTGAGTCGCTGCTCTTCAGCCACGTCCTCCCTGGGTCGGTTTCCCCGGCCCCAGAGCCCCCCGGGCTCCCTCCTCCTGTGCCTGGGGGGGGATGCGCCGTGGCTGGAGCAGCATCAAGTGCTTTATTTGGAAGGGAGGTGCCTGTCTCCTGACACTGGTTTGCTCTTGTGTTCTGCTTTAAACACAAATAAAAGTGTGCATCGCATCAAATGGCCCTTTGCGTGTCTCATTTCACTGAACCCTTTATATATCATCTTCAGCAGTGGTTGATGATAAGATCAGGGGTTCAGAAATCCCTCAAATTCCAGCAGCTCCACAGCCCGAGCTAGCTGTCCTCCTCCGAGGAACCTGGAACAGCCCTTCCCTCCACTCACCTGGACTGCACGGAGCTCACCACCACTGCTCTCCTGCGCTGCGCTGAACGGGGCACACCTGCCAACTGAAGAAAAACCAGCTGGTCAGGGTACGTGCTAATCTTCCTAAAACCCAAAGATTGCAGTAATGCTGTTGAGGAACCCCACGAAGCATGTACCTCAGCAGAGATGCCTCCTCTTCTGAGCAGCCTGGCCAGCAGACCCCCAAGTGCTCCGGAGGGCTGGAAGGAGCAGAGCTGG
>NW_009694582.1:752-1781 GCF_000703405.1 Apaloderma vittatum
GCCAGGCACATGGAGAGCAACCCCCTCACCCAACTGGAGTTTGCTGCTTTCGGGGTCTGCATCTGGGCTGGGCACTGGAGAGGAGATGGCAGCAACCTCTCAGCAGAGTCGTGCCTCCGGAGGCTGAGCATCCCCTGCAGAGCCCCCCTACTCCAGCCCTGAGTAAGTTAAACCCGTCCCGGGCAAAGCGGTTACCTCGCTCCTGCCCTCCTGCCAGGCAGCAAATTAACATCCCTCAGCAAACACCCATCCTGCAATTAAAAGAAAACCCGCTCCTCACTTTTAATTTTCAGCTGTGATTAACATCTGCAACCTCGTGGATTTATTCCCGCGGTTGGGAACGCAGCGCTTGCCCGTTCCTCATCAGGGCACCCCATCAGCCCCAAGGGGAAACCCGAGCAGGGAACGGGGGGAGAGGAGCAGGAACGGGGGGAGAGGAGCAGGCTGCGTCGCGGCCAAACCCCTTGTTCTTCCAGCGTGCAAGAACGTGCCGCGCAGAAACAGCCCCGTCCCCTGCCCCTGTGGGAGGGGAGGAGGTTCTGGTCGCTCTGAAGTAGCTTCCAGAGCTGTGAGATGCTACAGGCGGCCCCGGTACCTCCCACACCGCCAGGTGCAGGGATCCTCCCCTCTGATGCAAACTCTCCTTCTGCCCATCCTGCTCCCTGCAGATTTGAGCCCCCGCCGAGCTGTGTCTTCTCTCGGGACGTGCTCCTCGCAGGCGGGATGCAGGTGGGATCCTCTCCTCCGGATGCCAGCGCAGGTAGGAGACCTTTCTGCTGGCCGTGGCTCGCTCGCCAGAGGAGAAGGTTCGGGGCTGCCCCAGAGTCCTCCCAAACTCGTGGGGACCTGGCTTTTGCGGTTTCATTACCCCAACAGCCAGAAAACATACAGTAAAAAGGAACGGGGGGATGAAGGCGGTGTTTTCTCTGGCCAGGAAAGGGTTTCTTTTCTCAAGAAAGCACCAGGAAAGCGTTTAGGTAGACTGATGAGTAGTGTCTCAACTGTTCTCTCACTTATATGTCTGCAACT
>NW_009694582.1:1795-2430 GCF_000703405.1 Apaloderma vittatum
CTGGCCAGACGCGCCGCGGTGGGGCTGATTTTGCCAGAGTAACCTCCGCAGAAGGAGCCTGGGGGTGGTTCCTCAGCGCGTCGGGCAGGAGCGTTTCCCTGGAGGAGCAGGACCCGAGCGGCGAAACGAAGAAGAACAAAACCGAAGAAGAAGCTGATGCAGCAAAGCCGACTCGCACGGATCACCTGGGGGCTTTCGTCCCATCCCTCGGGCTCGCTCTGTAAAGGGTGGCGGTGGTTGCTTCCAAGTGCATTGAAAGAACTCACGGCCGCCTGATTTTTCTCTGTTTCTGTTCCTCTCGATGCAGAGAAGTGTGGAGCGTGCGGTCCCGGCTTCGCCTCGCCTCTGGATGCGATGAAAGGCAAGTCCGAAATGCGGGGCAGAGCCCGTGCTCTGCGGGACCTGCGGGAAGATCAGAACGAGGCTCTCGAGAGCGCATTTTCCTCTCACTCTGTGCTCTGAGGAGGCTCCTAGGACGCGTCCGGGAGGCGATGGTTTCGCTTCTGGGCTGTCCCGAGGCCAAACCGGGATTGCTTAACGACAGCTTGGTGTCAGGACAAAGCTTTTTAGGTTTCACAGTGGCTTGGGACGGGTCGCAGCCTGCAACAAAGTCATCGGTGGCTCCCTCGTGCAAA
>NW_009694582.1:2447-3079 GCF_000703405.1 Apaloderma vittatum
TTTCAGTTTCTCGGAGGCAATTGTACTGCTCCAGCCTCAGGACCCCACCGGAGCTAAATCCGGGCAGGGAGAGGGGACCATCCTGATTTTTCATTGCACTGCGAGGATCACAACATAACACAACCAGCCTCACAAGCTGCTTTCTTACGTGTCTGGACGCTGCCTGAGAATCCCTCTTGCAGCGTTGCCGGAACGCTGGTGCTCTGATGTGAAGAAACCAGCGAACACATCATCTCCAGCCATCCCTCCCTTAATCCTCTTCTTTAGGGCTTAGCAAACACACCCCTGAAACCTAAGAAAGGTTGGTCCTGATCTGTGATTCCTGTCCCTGAAATGTCTTTGAAAACAATGGGGAGATGAGTCTTTTAAACACCCCCGCGTGCTGGCGGGGCTGGACAGTCATTAACATTATGAGCACAAATCCCGTTGATTGCTTCCGTGGCACCGAGTAACTCAGCACCCAAAAAGCTCTTCCCGTGTGGGAATCTGGCAGGTGGGGCTCCTGCGTGGGTCGGGAGAGCTCCTTGGTGTTGGTCGGGTGCCCGGCGTGGTGCGTCCAGCGCGGCAGAGCTGGAGCCCCCCTGCCCCAGACCCTGCAGGGAGACCTGGGCTGGGCAGAGACTCCCGCGCCG
>NW_009694583.1:0-486 GCF_000703405.1 Apaloderma vittatum
AAATAAAATAAAATAAAATAAAATAATAAAAGAATTCTAGAGTCAACAGAAAATAAACTAAGTGACACTCTTCTGAACCACCCTTTCTACTCACCCCACTCCACTCTAACTGTTCTCACCCACAACACACACTGTGAATGAAGGGTAAGAGTTATTTCAGGAGAAGGTTTGACTTCGTTTGTATTACTGAAAAAAAGGGCCTCATTTAAAGATCCTTCGGGGCAATGAGGGTGGCTACAAAACGATAACCTGTTCTGCCTGCTCTCATTCTTCCCTGTACAAGGAAAACCAAAGGAGGAGCAAAGCCTTACAGACTAGGAAGACAAGGAAAGACAGCACAGATGAAAGCAGTGTCAAGGGGGACAAGGTGAAGAGCCGGAGCAGCAGAGCAGGCTGTTACCAAGGGCTGGTTTCGGTCTTCCTTTGGAGGGAAGCTCTCAAGGGGCTGAGCAGCTTGGCCTCAGATGCTTCGTGAAGCTGCAGCCG
>NW_009694583.1:517-766 GCF_000703405.1 Apaloderma vittatum
CTCAGAGCTGCTGCTCCACGGGGTCCCGCACGCAGTGACCATCCCTGTGTGCCCAGGGAGGGCAAAGCCAGAGCCAAAATTGCGTGGCCAGGGTGGCAGCTCATTCCCCTTGGCCCTGAGGGGTCTGAGCTGCTGCGAAGTTCAGGCTCAGTTTCATTTATCAAGGGGGGTTTTGACAGTAAAAGCCGGTATCTGAAGGCAATAAACCACTCAGCACGCAAACGGGGGATTTTGGAAACGGGCGAGGGA
>NW_009694584.1:0-276 GCF_000703405.1 Apaloderma vittatum
GTGAGCAAGAGCATGGCCCCGCTCCAGAGCACTCCACGGAGGAAACGGAGGGTCCTTTTTTCCCAGGCCCAGGTTTACGAGCTGGAGAGACGTTTCAAGCAGCAGAAATACCTCTCCGCCCCGGAGAGGGAACATTTAGCCAGCATGATACATCTCACCCCGACTCAGGTCAAAATCTGGTTCCAGAACCACCGCTACAAGATGAAACGCCAGGCCAAAGACAAGGCTGCGCAGCAGCAGATGCAACAGGAGAACGGCTCTTGTCAGCAGCAGCAG
>NW_009694584.1:402-5346 GCF_000703405.1 Apaloderma vittatum
ACAGCCTCGGACAGCATCAGAGCCACCAGACAAACAGTGCGGGGCAGTCTCCAGACATGGGACAGCACTCGGCCAGCCCTTCCTCTCTGCAGAGCCAAGTCTCCAGTTTGTCTCACCTAAACTCTTCTACTTCTGACTATGGCACTGCCATGTCTTGCTCCACCTTGCTATACGGTAGGACCTGGTGAAAGGATTAAACACAGCAACAGAAAAAAATAAGGAAAAAAAGAAAAAAAGCTCAGATTTTCCCAGTCATACAAATCTCTGTCTTGTCCAAACTACTGGGTGTTTTTCTTTTCTTCTTCTTCTCTCTCTTTTTTTTTTTTTTTTATCCCCTCCCCTTTCTGTTTTAACGTTGTTTTTTTCCCCGCCGTTTTACTGAGTTGTTCTCTGAGGACCTCTAAACGAGAGAGAGACAGACTCTTTTTTTTGGTTACTCTTAATGGTTTGTGGTCTTTTATTTTTTTCCCCCAAGGTTGTTGTATGGGGTGTTAAAAAAAAATCTGACTAATAACCACGGAGCAGTCTGCAGAAAGGTGACCATCGTTAGGCATGGTCCGAAGACGTGGATTTCAGATGTACACTTTGCCAGCGTCTAGGACTTGCATGTAAATATAGAGATTTTGGGGGATGGGGTGGTTTTCCCCAAAAAAAACCGCATTTGCGTCACCCAGACACCAGAAGCAGCTTCCCCCCTCCCCCGGGCTCCTCTCGCAGCCCCGCCGCCCGGGCCAGCGGATGGAGAAGTGAAGTCATCAAAGGCTTGGCTTTTATTTTTCTCCTTACGTTTGATGTGAACCTGTAGCTGTATAATGCTGTCAAAAGTTGGACTAAACCCATAGTTTTTAGTAGCCTGTATATTTTGTTGTAAAAAGAAAAAAAATACAATCAGCCAAACGAATCCCTACCTTTTTTATGGACACTGATCGCCCCATCGTAAATCCTCTGGCAGTTTGTTATTTGCGCACGCCGCCTTTTCCTGTTGTAACTTATGTAGATATTTGGCTTAAATATAGTTCCTAAGAAGCTTCTAATAAATTATACACATTACGAATATTCCTTTTTTTATTTCCCTTTGGGTCTCTCTCCGAACTCTCCCTTCCCCGCATCTCTCTCCTTTTTTTTTTCTTTTTTTTTAAAAACTATGGCAACACAACCCGGGACGCCACCAAAGCCTGAAAGGCCCCTGCCCCTCTCAGGGACCGGACCCTATTCCCAGAGGGCAGCTGCGCCAGGGAGTTAACGGGATACAGGATCAGTCCTCAGCGTGCAAAAGTGACGAGCAAACGCGTGGGATTCACAAACTCGAGAGGGAAGGGATCGAGTCCAAATTCATTAACCCAGTTATTGGGGGGGTGAGGGAGATGGAGAGGGGGGCACCTCAGAGACTTCTTGCAAGAGAAAGCAAAGTATTCCATGAGTAGAAAATCAAATGCCAAAGGCACGGAGGAGAAAGAAGGTAAAAGTTTAATGTCACTAGGAAAAAATTAATGAAGAAGGTGCTGACAGTATAGAACATGTGGCCGATTTAAAGATCGTCCAGTTTTAATACCTTGTAAAAAATATAATTTCTACCAGGTTTTCCTATGTACTTGTATTTTAATGGAAGTACAGTCACCTTATTTATAATCAAAATAAAAAGATAGTTTATTGTGTACGATATGTAGTTCGAATTAACTTTCTTTAACAGATCGCATTTAATTTTCTACATGTACCCACCCCCGCTAGCACACACACAGATCCTCCCTCACATGGCCACCTCGTTACCCAGGAGGGAGGTTAGTTGCAGGCTGCACCTCAGTGTAACGCGGGTTGCTTTTGGTTTTGTGTGGGGCTTTCTTTTTTTTTGTTTTTGTTTTGGTTTTGGTTTGTTTCTTTCTTTCTTCCTTTGTGTGAAGCGATTTGGGAAACTTGTAAAGGAGATGCGGAGAAAGCGCGGGTGCGCGCACGTGGGGGGGGGTGCGCGGGGTGCGCGCCCGGCTGAGACAACGAAGGCGCTTGGAAGATAAATATTATGGATAATGCAAGGCAGTTAGATATAAACTTTGCTGTAAATGCATAAAACATATAATGTTAGGCAGCTCGCATCGGCTAAGCCTGAAATACAGATAATTTCCCATCTTTCGGGTCCCAGATATCTCCTTTTACAAGTGTAACAAAATCAGTCCCCCATACTAAAACATCGCGCAGTGTGTTTTCCCTCGAATCTGCTGGTCGGTTTCGTTTTGTGGTTGTTTTTTTTTTTTGCCCCCCCCTCTCGATCCCCCCAGTTAAACCACGGAAGCGAATCGCAGTCATTGCAAGACCTCTGAATTACAAAGGTATTATGAAATGCTCATATTTTACAAGAGAAAGAAAGAAGCTTGCCCGGGAGGTAAACAACCTAACCTCCAGTTTAAGTAGCAGCTTTAGAAAGCTCCAGTCTTTTATTTATACAAGATAGCCAGTGTTAGTCTGGACGGGAAAAAGGGGAAAAGACAGAAGGGAAATTATAGGATTCTTCCTGCCTTCCCCCGACTCCCCTTTATTTTTAACTAGAGAACATCACGTGTGTCAACCATAATTTCGAGACCTTTCATTCTTTATACTATGTCCTACTTTATACAGTGACATTCTCGACTAACCCAAAGAATATTTTTTTTTTCTCTCTAAGCAAAATATTCGTTTCAGATCTATGACATCGTGTTAATCTCGGTGGGGGGCGGCGGGGTGTGTGTGTCTGGAGCTTAGTGCTGTTATTTCTGCTGAAAGAATAAAGTGTTGGGAATTCCTGGCCCGTGGCACAGGGCTGCCAGCTCCCACGGAGGAAGTGAGAGCAGGGTTAACTCTACGGTTTGGTTTTTTTTCCTTTTTTTTTTTTTTTAAATTAGTGTTAGTTTCTTTCGAAGTTAAAACACAAGACCGAGGGGAGAGTGCTGTGGTTAAGTCGGCATTTCCCCTTCAGATGTAAATAATGTTTGCATCTTTTCAAACACAGGAATGTTCAAAAGTGAGGAGCACTGAAAGTCATTAACACAAACAAGAAATATTATTCCCACCCCCGAAATATTGGAGTTAGCATATTCGATAGTGATCCAGCCAGGGACTTCATATTATAGACTTCGGGAGAAATAAATGAATTTTATTGTGTCTCGACAACCTCATAAACACATATTTGGTGGTGGGTGTAATTACTGTAATGGATTATTATGTACACTGACTTATCTTTCTTAAACTAGATTTAGTTTCGATTAAATAAACTCGTTTCCACTTTGTCTGATGTCGGCTTAGTTTAAAGTCTGTTTACTTGTTCCACAGAAAGGTGAATTCATCTCTTTATTAAGCACTAGAGACCGAGCAAACACAGTTCAAACTGTATTTACATATCAATCAGGAGAAATGCAAACAAACTGCTCTTTAACAATTTTATGGAGTTTTTTTTAATGACATTGTGATATTGCCTTTTATCATAAAATTCTTTGTATAAACTAGTTATGTCTTGACTGGGATTAAGATATTTCGGAGGGGGGTGTGGTGTGTGAGTGGGTGTAAATACATTTCAATCTCCAGTCTCCCTCGAGAACATTCACGAGAACTTAGTCTCTGTATAGCTTCTCTAAATTAAAATATGTGCCTCCGTCTAAACTCCTGCTTCTTCCAACGCGCTGATTTTCAGTCTCCCGGTAATCAATGCAGAACTTGGATAATGGGATGGCGAAAGAGGCGGGGGGAGCAGCAGCATGTTTCAAATCTGAAATGATGAAAGAAATGCACGTTTCCCAATATAACTGCTCCTTTATCGACGTGAGACCGTGGGCACCCCGTATTTTGAGAGATAAAAGGATCTAGTGAAGAATGGCTATTCCCTTCCACTCCCCCACTCCCTGGCACTGCCTACAAATGTAAGAGAATCGCAGAGGGCATTTTTTCCTGCTGTAAATAGGAGTTCATGCTTGAGTGCCATGAAGTGTGCATGTAGTGGCACAGCAGGCTGTGGAAAAAAAACAACAAAACCAACAACCAACCAACAAAAACCCACAACCCAACAAAAAACCACATTACCACCACTATCACCGCCACAACAACAGCAACAATAGCAAAAGGCTTCTTCATGTTTTCCGTTTCATATCAAAACGGGTTGTGGGGTAGAGTGTTGTTTGGGGTTTTGGAGGGTTTGGCTTTTGTTGTTGTTATTGTTTGGGGTTTTTGTTTTGTTTTTGTTTGTTTTGTTTTCACAGCAGCCTGTTAGCAACAAGGATGCTCGTAAGGAAAGGCTCGGAGGAGGCTGAGGCGCCGGGCCTGCCCCGGGAGCTGCTGCTCGCCCGGCAGCGAGCAAGCGCGGCAGCCCGGACCTGTTACCATACCTACGGGGAGAAAAAAGCGATGGGGAACTGATCTAAAAGTATATTGCCTGCATCTCGGTTCAAAAGGCAGCGCAGGGCCTTAAGACGGTGTTCAAAGTGCAGATCTCAAACAATGTAATCTGAGACAGCGCTGAGATGACACCAAGAGAAGTTGCCACAGAGGGTGAAAAAAAAAAATAACAGAAAAGTACTTTAGGACTTTCGTGGCGGAGTGCAGGTAGAGGGGCCTCGCTGGGAAGGCAGCCCCGGTCCAACTTGTCGTGACGGCTGCTTTTACAAAGGGGACCTAGAGGTAAAGACTGAGTGACTTCTGAAGAATTTCAGTCTTTTCATGGCCATGTCGGGAGCAAAGCTGAGAAATATTTCTCTTTTTTTCTGTCTGACCCGCTTTCCTCTCATGATCCCCTTCAGGGGGAAAAAAAACCCAACCAACAAGCCACATCCAAACCCTAAGTAATACTGTTTATATGTATCAAATGTGTACAGACATCTGACCTAGGATGGCTGTTCCTATGAGGCAGAGAGATTACCGTCTTTGGCAAAGTGGTGAATAATATGAAATTACTTCCCCCACACCCCCCCCCCCCCAACCCAACACAAA
>NW_009694584.1:5377-6936 GCF_000703405.1 Apaloderma vittatum
AGCACATTAGGGAGCAGGTAAGGTCAAAGTTTTCTATATCCTATGTCTTTCTCTCGAAGGCTTCTGGTCAGCTATATAAACAAGATGGTGAATAAGATGTATAGATTTAAAAAGAAACTGAAATTCGTTTTGATGCTTAAAGCAATTTACTATGCAGAAAATTTCTTGGGGAAACCTAGAGATAAAACGTTAACTGTGACAATCTTCGATGTGAAGTTTTTGTTAGGGGGAGGAGGAAGAGGGAAATCGGTATTTTTTACTGTGACACAGTCATTAAGAAACAAAAACATTTACAAACGGCCGAATGCATTACCTGTGAAAGACAGTATGAATCCACTGTCCTGAGTCGTCGTGTAAAAATGGAAATAAGTTAAAAATGCATATTCTAAAAATGTTTGCAAAGTGACTAACGGTCTGGCTTTACTGGCTAGTTCTATATCTCATGTAAACAACCAAATCTGAATAAGATGGCTACTGTCTTCTCATGTAAATTTCTATTATTTAAACACTGCGGGACTTTCTGAGTAATTTTAAAATAGTTTGTAAGTTGTACTTCTTTAGGATTTGAATTTACAGAGGTGATTTTAGTTAACGTATACGACTTATTGCATTAATTCTATGAGAAGTCCTCGTATAATTCTGAGTGGCGCTTCATTTATACAGCGGCTCCTTAAAGCATACAGGAAAAGAAAAAAACCCATACGCATATGTGGAGTTGTTTTGTTGATTTTTTTTTGTAGGAGCTCTGCTTATTTTTGTTTGTTTGGTGGGGGTTTTGTGTTTATTTTTGGGTTTTTTTGTTCTGTTTTTTAATAAAAGAATAGTTGCGATACTTAGAAAACTAAGCAAGGTATGAGATCTTCACTTCAATCTGTTCTGGTGGGTTTCACCAGAGTTTTCTCGATGAAGTAAATTTGGGCAAGTAATAACGTTCTAGGAGGTGACAAGCTTGGATACACCTGGGAACTTGGAGGGAACAGATTTTTTGCTTCATATCAAAGGTGTTGCTCAAGTGGCTGAGTTCGTTTCAGTGTGTTACTGACCTAATAACGTGACCCTAGGACATGGTTCTTTCGGAGTTTCTCTCGGTGCTGTTGTTTCTTAAACTTTTTGGTTTTGGTGCTACTGTTTCTCAGAGAAGCTCTTAAAATACGATTATTTTCTTCAACATCTTGGTGTCCGCTTTTGCTTTTCACCTGCGCGTTACTCCAGAAAAGCGCTGTTGCTGCTGCAAAATGGAGTCACGAAGCTTCTTGTCCCCTGCACCTCTCTCTGCATTCGCTCACCGCAGAGGGAAAAAAGCAAGTGGAATACCGGTGCGGAGAGTTTAGTCCACCCATGTGCGCCTATATAGGAATTATGCCTATAGATGTGTGCATCTGACGGTGTATGTAGGAGTTGATGTGTCTGGCATTAACCGTGGCGTCTGGGGAGCAAAGGCGGGCAGGAATGGGAAAACTCTTAACTTTGAAAGAAGCATTGCCCGCCGGTCTATATCTTCGCTTCGCTCCACTCTTTATTTTACACCGAGGAAATCCTCCTGCGACTTTACGCCTTTG
>NW_009694585.1:0-209 GCF_000703405.1 Apaloderma vittatum
ATTTCTTAGGGGACTCGGTGGGAGGAAAGGAGTTGAGGACGAGACCTCACTCCCCTCCGGTACTGCTACCTCGGGCGCTGGGTTCTGCTCTAAGCCCCCGGGATGGAGGTGAGGGAGCCTGGGGCTCTCCGCAGGAGTCAGCCGGCCGGGAAGGAGCGGGTCTGGCACGGGTCGAAACGGCGGGGGGGGGCCGGATCCCCCCCGCGGGG
>NW_009694585.1:240-2676 GCF_000703405.1 Apaloderma vittatum
GGCTGGGGCTGCTCTGGAGTCTGTGCCTGCAGCTCCCAGCTGGTCCCGAGGGATGAAAAGATCAGGAGCCCGTATGGTCCAAAGAGGAATGAACAACCTTTTTCAAAGGCTGTTCTGGGTCCTTTTTATGACTTTTTATGACCTTTCTCTCTCTCTCTTTCTCTTCCCCCCCTCCCTTTTTTTTTTTTCGCCCTGCATTCTTTTTAGAGCACTTATTTGAGCATAATTTGTATCTCTTTCCCGAAGCTGATGGATAACCGGTGCATCTGAAAAAAACCCCACATCCCCTTCTGAGTCTTTCTCATCATCTGTCCACCTGTCCCTTCTTTCTCCATGTTCTCGGTATCTGCAACCTGTCGACGACACGTAAGGCAAAGCAGACCTTTGTCGATTACAGGCATTTCTGCCCCCTATGCTCCCAATCACGGAGAAAAGTGGAAATGCTGAAAACTTCTGGAAGGCTGCAGGTTGCTGCCCTGCCCCACAGGCTCAGAGGGGTTAGGGGGAATTATGCTTGTCCCCCTCCCTGCAGCCTCAACCACCCCACACATCAAATCCGAGAAAGATACTCAAGACGCACTTTGGTCAAATTAAGTTCTTGTCAATCCAGAAAGTGATTTAACTAGTCATTACCTGCTCCTGTGGCGAGGTGAGTCCTCCTCGGTAGGTCACCCAAACCCTACCGGGTCCGGCAGGTTGAAAGGGAAGAAAGTGGCAGAACAGCTGGGCTCCGGCATGGTATTATTTTAAGGATCACCACCAAAGTCTCTGTTTTCCATAGCTGCCAATGGTCACCATCACCCAAGGTTTCTCTCAAGGAAAGGAGGAAGGAAATTTTCTTTCCAAGCTGCTGCGCAGCCGGTCATTTGACCCTGACACCCACCGATGACACTGAAGAACACCCCACTAAAGCGGTTAAACGCCTCGTAATTTCCTTTCTTCTCTTTCCCCCCGCTGCTCCGGCGCAACGCGGCGGAGCGATCTTATCGCCTTGTGATCATTATTCACCGGTGACAGCCAGAGATGTAGAGCTCCTAAGTGAGGGTGACAGATTTCAAACATGGGGCTGCAGCGTACTCAGCCTCAGACATACTCTTCCTCAAACTTTGCCTAGTAAGCAAGTCAGCTGCTTAACCCTTTGCAGCCCTTTCTCCCTCCCGGGCACCGAGACCTCAGACCATGGGAGAGCGCTTATTTGTGAGGAACGGCAGCGCACACGGCTACTCGGTTGGGGACGTTTTACTACGTGTCATTTTCTATTCTTGGTTATTTTTAGTGGAAACAAATCAGAAGCGCCAACTCTGGGGAGCAGTTGGAGAGCTGAATACTTCTCCGCTTCGGTTAGTGGCTGGAAGAATCCTTTCGACAAAGCAGGTCTCTTGGGGACTCACCTGTGGTCCCTACTTTGCCGAGTCTGGTATGCAAACCGTCATAGGCATCGCATGAATCCCTCTCACACATGCATATACAGAGCTTTTGCACTTTCCTCAGCGTGATGTGGCTGAAAGTATAGATCCTGGTTTCAGCAGATGTACAGGTTATTAATAACAGCAGAGAGAGGAGCAAGCGAGAAAGAAGCATATTTCCATGAAAAAAAAAAAAGCCTCTTTCACACATGCACTTTGTAGTCAAAGGAGCTATTCACCACCAGTAAACTCCAGTATGTCAGACTATGTTTCCTTCGAAACAGAAGAGGAGCTTCAAAATGAGAGGAAAAGCATGAAATGAAGGATGAAATGAAGTGCATGAAAGCTTTCCAAACTCAGTACCACCAGCCCGGAGCCTGATGTCAAGACAACGCTGCAGCAGAGTAACACAAGTATGTGGAGAGGGAAACAAGGATATTAGGAAACTCCATTGGTTTTCTAGTATTCATTTATATATTTTTTCACTAAATTATGAGGTTTCTGTCACCCTTCCCTGCCCTCTAAAAAAAAAATAAATGGGGGTACATCTCACTGCTGCTGAATGACACTGAGAGCCTGGACGTGGGATGGGTTCCCTGGAGCTCCTTCCAGAGCCCCGGTGATCACGCAGTAGGAAGGACAACGGAGGCAGCTCGTTGAGTGTGAAGGGGAAGCTGAGCACTCGCTGGGTTAAACGTGTAGGATAAGGATGGACAAGGAAGGAGAAGAATCCTACAGTAAGCAAGCAGGCGGGAAAGAAGGGTTGATTCTCCTCCCACTCACATTTCTAAGTATCGAACTTAAGCACAACAGGCAAATAAACCTCCTTTCAAGAACACCCCACAGCTACCCTCCGAAAATAAAGTCAGATCTTTCAGACACTGCCTATATCCTTCTATTTATAACAGAGAGTGGCATAAGTAGGAAGCGTGACTAGACCTGACCCACCGAGGTTTCCCGGGGGGGAGGGATGGTGCCGCAGGTGCGCGGCGGGAGCTCCGCGGAGCGGGGGCGGTCCCGGTCCCGGTCC
>NW_009694586.1:0-872 GCF_000703405.1 Apaloderma vittatum
GGGAAGGGTTAATTGTTTTACCCCAGCACAGGCCAAGCTCTCAGGGTCGAGTAGCCCTGTCCCAGCTCCTGGAGAAGGATGGGAGTTTGCAGGGTGTAATGCAGGGCAGCAATCCCTGGGGCTGGCCAGGAGAGGGAGGGGGGGTTTCCAGCGCTGGGAGCGGGGCAGCCCCAGTGCCATGGGACACCCGCAAAGCTCCGGGCTGGGCTTCACCCGTGCCTGATCCTGCCCGTGGGAAAAACCCTGATCTGCGCCCTGGGACAACCCAGCACAGCCCTGGGGACTTGCCCCAGGAAGGGGGATAACCGGAGTTTGGGGACTATCCCCACCGTGAGGCTGGCTGGGATCACCCAGAATGGGCTTGATCCTGCAGAAGGGACCTGATCCTGCAGCGAGGACGGTGCTAAGGGGCTCTGTCGTCCCCAGCCAGATGGCTCCGAGGAGCCCTAAGCTCCCCATAATGCCCCTAATTGTCCCAGGGCACGGGAGCCGGAGGCCCAGCCCAGCTGGTGCCTGCATCCCCCCGCAGCCATGGCTCTGGGACCTCTGGCTATTTTTAATCCCAGGAAGCTATTTTTGAGGAGAGAGGCTATTTTCCCTGCCTGCGGCTAATCCCCTCTTGCTTTTTTTTCAACCTTACACAGCTATTTGCCGGGGGCCGGGCAAAGAGCAGCTCCGTTCCTCGGGGCAGTTTGCATCCCGAAGGATTTGGGACAGGAGGAATTGGGCGCGAAGTGCTGGCAGGGATGGGGTGGTCCTGCCCCCTCTGCCGGGTCCCTGTGTGGGGCCGGGGCTGTTGGCACTGGGTGCCACGGAGGGGACTGCGCCCCATTTGGGGACAACAAGCTGATGGTGTGTGTATGTGTCCCCTA
>NW_009694587.1:0-711 GCF_000703405.1 Apaloderma vittatum
GATGCACCTGCTGCTGTGAAGCACAACAAGGTCTCGAAACCCGGGCACCTCTTGAGATTGCGTCGGTGATCACAAACCCTCGCAAACATAACCCTCACTTCTTGTCAGAAAGAGGGGAAGGAGTCTGGGAGCTTTAGCTCAGTCTGAGTAAGAAGTCCTGCTGTCTTGGCTGTGACAAGTGGACGAAGGAAATGAAGAACATCGGTGGGTTGCTCACCGTGGTGGAGTCCTACGCTGTCGTTGTGCCCCTAGAAGGGCTTGATTTTTTTCCCAAATGGGGTATTTCTCTCTGAGAACATCCCGTGCTAAATGAATGTTTCCTTTCCTGAACGGGTTGAACTCTCCAGATGAACTTTCTACCAGATCTAAGACTCTCCCCGGGACACCTGGATGGCTCCAGCCTCTATGACCTGGACCGTCTCTGAGGTGAGACTCTCTCTGTTCCTTCCTGGGTTCCAGCTTTGGGCTCACTGCTGGTGGAGGTTCGGTTTATCCAGCCGCCCCTAGCGTGGCTGGGTCCCTTCCGGGACTGATCCGTGCTCCCCTTGAGGGTGCTTTGGCCCTTTCCTGAGCCCTGTCTGTCTCACTTGATCCCGCTGTTTTATATCCATGGCTGTGATCTCTGGGCCTTATCAAGGATGAGTTCCCTCCCTGATGAGAAGTTTGAGGTGACCTGCGACAGCCTCCACCTCCTTGGCTGTGTCTGTTATG
>NW_009694587.1:907-1247 GCF_000703405.1 Apaloderma vittatum
CTGCAGTTCCCTGGTTGGCAGCCCCAGGCACTCCCAGGGTAGATAATCTCAGAGTCTGGTGCACATTGGAGGCCGGTCCATGCCCTGTAGCTCCCCGGGACTCCTTGCAGGCATCTCCAGGGATGTCTTGGCCTCGTCTGCAGAAGGAGAATTCCCAGAGAGCAGACTTCTCCCAGGTGGCCACCTGAGGCGTTTGGGTGATGTTAGAGGTAGAGCCATGCCAAAGCCAGAGGAGCTCAGGAGCTCCCAGGGGTGTTTTGCTCTATAGAAGCAGATTTCCTGGAACACTTCTGCTTCTCTGTTTTACTTCCACCATTCAGATGAAGCTTTTTTCTCAGAC
>NW_009694588.1:0-226 GCF_000703405.1 Apaloderma vittatum
GGCGGGGTCTGAGCTTGACACCGCTCTCTCCTCTCATTGCAGAAGATCCCATCCGTTTGCTCAGGGAAGTGGTTTTGCTGACGGACGACAGGAACCTGCGAGTCAAAGCGTTGACCCGCAACGTGCCGGTGCGGGACATCCCCACCTTCCTCAAGTGGGCCCAGGAGGGCTGAGGGGGCCGAGCGGGGCCGACAGCCCCTGCGCGAGTCACGCAGCCTCTTACGGG
>NW_009694588.1:394-971 GCF_000703405.1 Apaloderma vittatum
TCGAGGGTCCCACCGGCCTTTGGGCGGCACTGGAGCAGAGCTGGTGAGCCCCGCTGGCCAGGGAGCTTTGGGTGAGCCCGTGCCGGGTCGCCAGCCTTTTGCTTGGTTTGCTTGGTTGCAGAGAGCTCGAGTCACGAGTCGGTGGCTCTTGGGGTTTGTAGGCTGCGTAGGGCAGAGACTGGGGACGCGCCAGCGCGGACTTTGGGATTGCTTAGTCTAGGCAGCTCCTGGCTCCTCACCACTCGCCTGGCTGTGAGGAACCCTTCTGAGTTACCCTTTGGGCAAGGAGGGACCCCGCTGCCCATCACTGGGTCATGCTGTGCCGGGAACCGGTGCAGAGCTGGAGTGTCACTGAGCCTCCCGCTCCACCACCCTCACTCCACACTGTCCCATCACCGAGTGTCCCATTCCCAGCCCAGTTACACGCCAGATACAGAAGCTAAGAGGGAGCACTAACCCGTGAACCGGAGTCCCTGGAGCTCTGTCAAGTCCCAGTCCCATGAGCAGAGGGTAGGAGTGACCCCGCGGCCGTCCCTGCTCCCCGTGGCCGTGGGAGGGAACCGGCGGAAGAAGATGT
>NW_009694589.1:0-953 GCF_000703405.1 Apaloderma vittatum
TGCACCGGCTCCCTGTGACTCCACTCCCAGCCCCATGGGACACCATCTCTCCGTCCGTGTCCTGTCCCACCTCTGGAGCTGGAGGCAGGTCCCAGCTGGCACCTGTGTCACCTTCAGGCTCTGGTTTGGCCCCGGTGCAGGTGGCAGGGCCCAAGACCCCTCCATCCCTCCGAGGTGCTGCATGACATGCTCCCCCAGGGCTCGGGGGGCCAGCAGGGCAGAGGGATCTGGACAAAGCTTGATGCAAATATCCCAGCACAACCCTGGCTATGCTGTGCGCCCCATGGTGCCTTTGCACCCCCACTCCATCCTCCTGGGGTTTGTCCTGCCACAGCTCTTCTTTCCCCCTGGGAGCTGCTGTGCCCTCGAGCCCCTGGTGCTGTGAGGAGCACCCCATGGAGTGGGACTGTGGTGGCTCCTGTCCAGGCAGGGTGTGGGTTGGGGATCTGAGGGTGTTGCTGCGGTTGGTGTGTCGTGTTGACCAGCACCGCTGCAGCACACCTGCCCTTGCCTCCCGGGGAGGGCTTCTGCCAGGCCACAGCTCGTTGCCCTCGGGAGGTTTCCCAGTGCCACCGGCACATGTCTTGCTCCCGGGAGGCTTGACCACTGCTGGCAACAGGACAGGCAGGGACTGTGTGGCTGCAGCCAGGACACCTGCCCTGGGAAGGGCTGTGGGAGTGACTCCCCCTGTTCAGGCTCCAGGCCACGCAGCAGGTACAGGTGGGTCTGGGATGTGCTTGGGGGAGTTTGTGGGGTCTGCAGTGGCACAGGGCAGTCTGCAGAGATGCTGTGTCCTGTCCTCTGCCTCTTGAGGGGATCTCACGCAGCTCAGTGCTCTCCATCCCCGGGAGCGTGCAGGGCCATCGTCGGGGGGTAGTCCAGCTGTGCCGTGCCAACCCCTTGGCCTGTCGGAGGAGCTGCGCAGCTCTCCCTCGTCATTCCTGGGCAGCCTC
>NW_009694590.1:0-216 GCF_000703405.1 Apaloderma vittatum
CCTGAGGCGGCGCCCGCGGTTGTCCCCCCGCTCCTAAAAAAACCATAAACCTCCTCGTTCCCCTTCCACAGGTGCCCATTACGCTCGGCGTCTTCCTCAACTCCTACTACGACGTGAAGTTCAGCGTCCTGGGGATGGCATTCGCCACCTTGGGAGTCCTGGTGACCTCCCTCTACCAAGTGGTGGGTGACTGGTGGGGGGGATGGGGGGGGTTGG
>NW_009694590.1:247-23956 GCF_000703405.1 Apaloderma vittatum
TTCAGGCTGCTGGGCCTCGGGTAGATCGCCTTTAAGCAGCACCCCACCTTCTAGGAAACCCTCCTCCACTCCGTTATTTATTTAAGAAAGAAACTAAATTGATGACAGTCCACTGCAACCTCTGGTAAATCGTTTAAGGAACTGATTGTCCTTGCTGCAGGTGTCGTCTTTAACGTGGTCGTGAGCATATTTTCCAGGGGTGAAGATCGTTTTATCGGTAAAGCTCTGTTTATTTCTAAAGAGCACAGATTTCTCTCCTGGCTGAAGCAAGTGCCTTGCATTTGAGCCTTTCCCTAGAAAGGACATTTTCCAGCCCTTCAGTTAATCCCATGGTTTATCCTTGAGCTGTTTTTATCAGCATCCTTCTTCAATTTTGGTTATACACAGTCCAAGGTGTTTTTGTAGGGGGTGCATTAATATGTATGCACAATATGCATTAATATGTATGCACAATATAACCTGGCTGGTTGTGGTCAGAAAAATAAGCATCTCCAAGGACTGCCTTAGCCCTTTCAGCTGTAACATTGTACTAATGGCTCACGACCAGTTAATTATCAGCTATGATTGTAAAAGCTTCCCAGATTAGAATCCCCTGTCACGCTGATGTGATAGTCATCATCAATTTAAACATCATTTTCTTTGTAGCAAGGGTACTGGGCCTCCAAAACAAGTCAGCCTCTTTGACCTGTAGTGTGCGAGATGAGAAATATTGGTCTCTTGTCCTGTTTGGGGCTGGGAGGAGGAGAGAGATGCAGCACAGTAACTTGTAGGTGATGGTGTTCATACTGGAGAAATGGCAGTAACTGAGTGAAATTTTTCTGGAATTTTAAAAAAAATTAGCAAGTTTATATGCTAGAAAACATGTTACCAATTAATGTGATTTACAAAGCATTAAAGTATTAATTAATTAATTAAAGTATTAATTAATGTGATTTATAAATTACTATGATACAAAGATGCATCTTTTTGGCTGCAACATCCAGCTTCATAACTGTAGATAACTAATGTTGTCTCTTAAAGCATGCTACTTTGAAAATCCAAGTTACAGTCAATTGCAGTCAATAACATTAAAATCAAATCCAGTAAATTTAGAATAAACTACCAAGCAATTACTGGTTTTGTTAGCTTATGTGTCAAGAGAAATGAAAAGGAGCAAAAGCAGACCTCTGCTTAGGCAAAGGTGCTTAGGTCCATTATAGGCAGGATCTGGAATTTGAATGGAGAATAAAAAGGAGCTGGCATTTTTTCCCCCAGCCCTTCTACATTCTTGTTCTTCCTCAAATATAATACTTCACCCTCAGGCAATGGGAAAAGCCAGGTTTAGGTATCTGGGAGGTTTTCAATGCCCGTGCACATGATTTTCTCCGCAAGTGGCTTGTGTGCTCTCGAGAGACAAATGCACAGGCCTCTGGTTAGGCGAAGGTAGAAAATGATGCTCAGCTCTCTGTCCATGTGCTGTTGTCCATGTGTTAGTAGCCAGTTGGCTTTTGCTCTAGTTTTCAATTTATGTCGTTTGGTTGTTTGGTTTTTTTCTCCTCACGTTTAACAGCTTTCTCTTTTGTTTTAGTGGGTAGGAGCTAAGCAGCACGAGTTGCAGGTAAACTCTATGCAGCTGCTGTACTATCAGGCACCAATGTCCTTGGCTATGTTGCTGTTCATCATACCCTTCTTTGAGCCAGTCTTTGGAGAAGGGGGAATATTTGGGCCCTGGACACTTTCTGCTGTGGTAAGGCTTTTATTGACTTTATTTAAATAAATAGATATCATTGATGTTAATTCTATGATTCTGTGTAGTTAAATTTGATAGTAAGATCAGTTCCTTTGGAAAACAGTTTTTTGTACAGTCAGGGACTACGGTGAGATGAGAGGGGAATGTGCAGGAGAAGAAAACACCTTGTTTTGTCTGCCCCACTTGCTCCTAGAGAATTCTGTCTGTCAATTGATTTACCTCCTTATTCTTGTTTCCATTTAGAGGGCATCTGAGCAACAGGAAAATCTGACAAAATCCAGAGGCTTCACCTAGGGTAATAAATTAAAAATATGTAAGTGCCCTAGTTCAAGCTCTTACTGTCCACTCAGAAAAGAGATGAGCATGCTCACGTTTGACACGGAAGAGTTCCTCTTCTGTGGAAGGATGCCAACACTGGTTGTTCTCTAGAATTGCTAGTTTATTTTCACCAAGAAGGCTATAATCTCTCTCTCTGTGCTTCTGTCCAAAAAAGAGCCAGTGGCATATTCTTACCGCTGCTGATTGTGCTGCTCAGTGACGGGTCATTTCTTGAAGAGCTGCAGTTTATGAACAGGATACCAAGTATTCTCAGTAATAAAATTGGATGTTTTTCCAGAACAGTTTTTTTTGTGGCCATAGATAAGACTTTGTCTCAAACGTAAAGAATACAGCCTCGTTGTGTACGAACAGTCAGATTTTGCAAATCACTCTTAAATGTTCAACAAGGGTAAGGGAGAAAAGGCTTGTCGTCATATCAGTATTTATTTAGGGACATCATACCCTGAGCTACTTACGCTCATCATCAGTGTCTGTACTGATTGGAAGCTGTTTCTATTTTTGTTCTCCGTATGTTTTTCTTGCCTGATATTTTGCATTTGAAATTAAAGGAAATTAAGTAAATAACCTGGACTGAATCTACAAATGGCCAAAAATGTGCTGGATTACTGACTCTGCCCATTAATCCACAGATAATGGTACTGCTGTCTGGAATAATAGCCTTCATGGTAAACTTGTCCATTTACTGGATCATTGGAAATACGTCACCTGTCACGTATCCTTTGTAACTTTAGTTGTCCCTCCAGATGATTTATGCTGGCATCCATTCGGGCTGATTTACCGTGGGGAAAATGGTTTGGTTACCTGCCTGCTTTATCTTAAATGATGAAGCTATAAAAGCATGTTTGTGTTTTTGTGTGGTTTTTTTGTTCGTTTAGGGCGTGTATAGATAACGGCAGTTAAGTTACTGACATCATCTTCATCCTTCACATAAAGAATATTTACCCGCGCTCTGGCTACATTGAGGAAGTGTTGACGTGTCATTTACTTCGTAGTCTACGATGGGTGACAGACTTTCAGTGGAGGTTAATTCTCATAGCCACAGAGGTGCAGAAAAGTTGCATGAGTTGACCATTGCATGCTTTGGATGTAATTAATGAAGTTCCCAAATCTTTCTTTTTACATAAAAAACCCAAAAAGCAACCTCGATACTTGCTTCCTTGACAGTTGTGTAGGTATAACATGTTTGGACATTTCAAGTTCTGCATCACCCTCCTGGGAGGGTGCCTCTTATTTAAGGATCCACTCTCTGTTAATCAAGGCCTCGGGATTGTGTGCACATTGTTGGGCATTTTAGCTTACACTCACTTCAAGCTTAGCGAGCAGGAGAGCAATAAGAGTAAATTGGTTCAGCGTCCATAAGGCGAAGGTTTGTGGAGATTGATAATATTGCAAAGGGAAACAAGTATTGAAGTGTGCATTGATTCTAGAATGCACAAAATCACCCAATTCATTTAGATCCATGGGTTTAGTTTAACCACCAGGATCGTTGTTCTGTAACTAAACCAAGTGAACTGAATTATATAAAATGCTGGGGGTTTGCCATCTCAGTCCGTCCTATCGTTTTCATTAAATTTAAATAGTAACTTAAAAGAGAAAAAGGCACACTTCAAATTGCTGTGGAAATTGTACTGCAGTAATTATATTTTTTTGCATACCAAATGAGATTTTGATGGCTACCGTTATAGTACGGAGAGAGGGAGAGAGAGAGAGAGAAAAGGAATCGTGTCTCTGTGATCATGCCAGTATTGTTGTTGTGAAGAAACTTGGAGGCACTTCTCTGCGGATGTTCTGGCATGTGGTGATGGTTCCTCCTTTTTGTCAGTTGAACAATGAGGAGGAAGTGTACTTTGCTCAGTAGTTTTGAAAAGGGCCGCCAAGCTATTTCCTATTTTTTGCAAGTTTTCATATATATGCTTGGCTTCAACACATTGATAGATTTTGGCTGAATAAAGTAGATTAAATTACAGGTGGAGAGAGACCAGAGGAGACATCGGAAGACTGGAAGCCACAGGCCAGGCTGTAGAAAAGTAGGAAGTCAGATCTAAGTGGTTCATCTTCAATTTTTCTTTGGGTCCATCAGGGCATTAATGAAGCAATTTGCGTTTTGGAAAATTCTCTTACCGCTTTATAATTTTCTCTTTGCCAAAACCAAGGCTTTACATGAGATCTTGTAAATACTCATGAGCCTAATAAAATCTCTGACGTTGTGGTAATAACCGAATATTTTGCAGCCCTCGCACACAGACACACCCATGCTAAAAGTACTTTTTTGAGAAATCTGTGGAAAGGTCACCATCTGTGATGGACGTGAAGGTCGCCCGGTTCTTGCTCCTGCCTTCAGCCCCACCTCCCTCGCTCCCACACCTTCCCCAGGGTTACCTTCAGTGGGATCTGCAGATCTGTCCCTGGTCATTGTTTTGGGGGGAGGCCCAGGAGCCGCCTGGGCAGCGCTGGGTGGGCGGCATTTCCTCAACAGATGGTCCCCGGAAATCTATCGAGAGTGACTGGAGAGTGCGAGATGGGACCTGCTTCAGCTCTAATTCAGGAATGCTTTGAAAATTATTTTATGACAGTATCGAGCACTGATTTTGACAACGTGGAAGGAAGAAGTTGAGTGCTGTTCTATTTTAAAAAAAGGAAGAAAAAAAAACTGCTTTCAGTAAATCTGGTGAGAACATATGCTCGCTAGATTTGCAGGCTTAGAACTTATGTGCAGGATCTTAATCCTTACATTTTGGGGTTTATCTTCATCTACCTCTAGCATATTTAAAGAGGAGAATTATGTGAACAAAAACACGTATTTAAGTTTTACAACCACCGACAGAAATACTTAGTTCCTCTACGCTCTTGACAATATAGGTAACACGTCTTTGTGTAGGAAACAATGCAGATCTTCTCAAGCTTGTAAATTATTTATTCTATTACAGAGTTCTTGACTTAAGAAAAAATTATTTCTCTGTGTAACCTAAGTTTACACCATAATACTCTATATTATAATTTCAGAGTTAGAAATACCTGAATAATTTTACACATCTTTACCAACTGTGTCTTAGACATTGTACTGGTCCAAGGATAATTTTTTGTATACATTTTTATAAACCTATATAATTAGTTTAAAAATACAGCCTGGACTACTGAAAGATGTGTTCAGAGAGTCCATCTCTGGATGCAGTATCCTTCAGTAGGTAAACTGAGAAAGCCATTTGCATTAATTTGTGCTGTGCACAAGTTCTTCTGAAGTGTAGATTGACCGCAAAGACGCTTACTGTTAGAAAACAGCAACTGAATTAGAAGCCCATACGTCAACAATATTTGGGATGAGACTGATGTAAATTATATATAAAGTGATAGAATGAACAAAACAACTACGTCTGAAAGTAGGAAAGATTCCTTAAGGAGAGGAGCAGATCTGCAGGAGAAGGTTAACAGTATCATGAAAACAATACATTATAAATACAGTCTGTTGCTGGAATGTGTTAAGTCGTGGAGGTCACATTAAGTGACGTGACTTTTTTCATACATGCAAGAACCCTTCTTTGAGATTTACCTGTTGTATCTAACAAATCAAGTATCTCGAACTTTGTCATATGATTCAAAATATTAAACCCAGGAGGCTTGTGTAATCATGGAATAAATAAATCTTTGTATGTATTGTTTCTTTGGATACCACGTGTAGGGTGGGAATAAATTTTTAATCACTCGGGTGCTATCTGCTCATTGCAGGGGAGAACTTGTCCTTTTTCTTCTCGAACTGCAGACACTTTAGGGGTCTAGGTATCTCTGAGTCAAAAAGGTGTCACTTGGTTTCCTGTGTGTGTAAATATTTCAAGGAGTTTGCACATTTTGGGGCTGAACTCATGCCACAAATGAGGGAGTTTTTCTATCCCAAGGTAAAATTTGGAGTCTTGGAAATATTACTTACACTTACTGGGTGAGAAGCTTGCTTAGTCTAGTTTTTGCTAGATCAGTTTAATGTGTTTTCCTGATAATTATGTGTACTTCATTGAGCTTTGGCTTTCCTGAAAGAATAACCAGAAACTTGGCATCTTTAACAATATGTAGTCATCACCCTGTATGTGCTGTCACAGTTGGAGCCAGACTGTACAAACCCTGGTGTTTACTTTCTGCTTTTCATTTTACTTCATATTCTACACATGACTAAACCACAGTAACAAGATGGACCTTGGTCCTGTTCTGCCATCGAGTGCTTTGCTGTTGTATTAGCTTTTTTTTTTATTTATTTTAAAAACTACTGTTTGTCATTCCAGTGGAAAAGCTAGCGTAGATACCAGGGTGGCATTTGAAAATTAGGGCAGATCCAGATGATTCTAATTAAAATATGAGTGACTGGTGGTGAATAATCTTTGCTAGCCTTGTCTTTGAAGACACTTTAGAACAACAGACATGAAGTTTCCTCATTTTCCCCAAACGACTGGGAAAGTACGCCTTCACTTAGAAGACACTCGGTTCAAAGCTTCAGTAACTCGGTGCTCATTTGACAGAGTTTGCATCTGGTTTTGTAAGGTTTTTGCATGTGTTTTTTAAAGACTTTCTGTGCTCTTGCAGCCTTGGGGAGGAGGAGTGGGGGCACTGTGCCAGGGGAGTTTTCCTGTTGGTGGGTGAACAGCTACGCTCTCAGGCTTGGGGCTGAAGGAGAGTGGTTTGCTGCTGTTACCTGTATGAAAAGGAGGTTTGTATTGCAGGAGGGTGCCCTTCCCAGACAGAGCTGCAATTCAGCAGCAACAGGCCCTCTCTCATTTTGTGAAAGGAATGCCCAGTGATGGCTCAAGGCTAAAGCAACCTTAAAGCCTTGTTTAAGCTACCAGCAGTTTTTATTAAACACTTTTTTTTTCTTTTTGTAAATAGTAGTGGTAGTCAGTGCTGGTTAAGTATTAAGGTAAAAATCTTATTTTTATCATGTCTTATTATATAAGAGCTTCAGGAGAGTGTTTTATAACATTTTGAAGTACAGGTAATGTCTAACTCATGTCGAGTCACGTTTTCTTCAAAATCTATCAAAAGGTAGTGATGGATTTCATAACTGGCTGTATATATTTATGCAGTTGGGCTTCTGAGAAGGGACTTGTTTTTGAGCGGTACTGAAGTACTAAACAGTGGCACACTGGTAATGTATTTAGCAGTGATTTAGAAACATCTAGCTTGAAATTCACCAACCTGCTTGGAAAAGAAAAAGGAGGTGAGAGAGCTTTTTATCTTGCTTTTAACAACAAACATGAGGCCTGTGGCCTAAAGGAATTCAGAGGGCAGGCCCCAGTGTCCCACAAATCACCTTTCCTAATAAAATTTTTCTCCCAAGACGTCTGTTTTGCTCCCAGTTACATAGCTGGTGTCTTACTTGGATTTTAAAAGAAGCAGAGTTTGGATTACATTACATTTACATTAACCATTGACAACCCAACTTCCCTGTTTAATGAGCAAACAGAAAGGAAAGGAGCGCTGAATAAATCCAAGGTAGACTGGATATGCAATGAAGCTATGTTTTGTTTTGCGCAAGAATTTTACTCTTCTAAAGGTGATGCTCTTTCTGTTTGTTTCTCTACTGTTACAATCAGGTAGATGAACAAAAGCACCAGTTTTGTGCTCGTACAAATTCACTCTCTTCCTGCTGGCACTCCCTCTGATCGCAGTCTCACCCTTCCATTTGACAGCTCAGTTGTTGCAAAGATGACTGAGATGTCAGCCGCAGAAGGTTAAGAACATGAAGTGAAAAACTATCAGTGGGAGCGGATATAATCTTGGGTAATGAGAAATCCTATTCTAAGACACAGAGACATCTTACCAAAAAGATCTCCCCGTGCTAAGCAGCAGGGAGAGGTGTGGGTTTATCGGCAGGCAGGTACTGCAAAGACTGCAAGAGCTGGACTGTATGAATTCTTGCCGTGCTGTAGCCATTGACAAATTTAAACTATCTTTTAATAGTACAAAAATCGAAAATATAAATGCCATGCAAAAAAAAATAAAAAAAAAAAAGAAAAAGTTGGATTCAGGCAGTATAAAATGTTTGCCAGATGCATCCCACAGCGGTGGTTAACCTTCCTGAGAGAAGGGAGCTATTGTTCTGCCTCCCCTTCACCCAGTGATGCTGGGCTTAGTGAAGGAGGGTTTCCGTTCCTGAAAGCTGCTCTGCTCTCTGTCAGCTCTGTCAGTTGGTCCAATGAAAACATATCGCCTCTCCTGACAGAGCTTTCACCTGTCTTGGGTTGTGCTCTTACCTTCCTCCAGTAGCTGAAAGGCCTAATGGACACTGGGGAATGGAACATACTCCACCTGTAATGTACCTCCTGCAGCTGCGGGGTCCAGTCAGCCCTGCTGCCAGGGATCCAGCCCAAAGGGCCGTAGTTACAATCTGCAGGACAACAAGAACTAAAGAAAGGGGAAACTGATCCCTTTTCATTGGTTGAGTTGCAAGGCAGATACTAATCCTTTCCAGTTCTCGTCTTTGTCATTTCCATTCAGTAGGTGCCTAAGAAAGCTCCCTTTCCTGTTTGAGTCTGCTCTTTCCATAGAAAGTATAATTAAGCCATATTTTAAGGAATTCTGGAATTGAGACAGAAATTGGATTCACTGCTCACATAAATATATTGACCTCACCCGGTGTTGCTTTTTTTTACCTAGGGACCCTTGAATGCCTTCCAATCTAGAAAAATAATGTTTAAAATACAGGAGGAGTCTGGTTAACCTGAATTAAGAGTTAGTTTGCCAGCTCAGGAGTTGCATGCGCCTTCCCAGCTGCACTGGCTCGGTACCTAGGAGGCACGACATGCTTAAACATATTAAACATAATGTACTATAAGTAAATTATGTATTTAGAAGCAAGTAGTGGGGATGATCCAAACGTTGCTTGAGGATTAACATTGCAAGAATATATTCTGATTTGTTAGTGGCTTCACAGGAACATGAATACAAGCCTTTCATTTGAAGGCACTTGGTTATATTTAAGGAGCTCCAAAAAGTCCAGCACAGCTGTGTGGGTAACCTGCACATTCAGGATGCACATGCAGGCTAGCAGTGTGTCAGAAAAGAGCGGGATTATTTTTAGAACCATAGACAGATATGTCACATCCAAGAAGTGTAGGGAGGAGATCTCTGGCTGAAGCATAGCATAAGAATGTAATTTTTAATGACCTTGGCACAGGAAAACTGTTGTATTCTTTACTTTCTTACAAAGCAGAGGCTGGAAAGCAAATGCGTTTAAAGGAGCTGTGTTCTGGTCAGGCAAAGCACATGGAGTAATTCTGGCTACTAGGACCACAGAGCAGAGGTGGCTGTGATAAAAATTTTTTTTAAAAAGTGAGGCAGTGGATTAAGAGACAACTGGGTGCAGTATACAGCACATATACATCTAGGCAGGATTTTAAATATAAGGTCTAAGTTTAGATACTTAACTCCATGATTAGGCATTGCGAGTAGCAGCGCCAGATTTGTGTCAGCTTCTTCCCTTTCAATTGTACTTAATGGAGAGTGGCACGTGCTCAACATTTCCAGAAATGAAGCTGCATAGTTGACAAGTTTGTCATTTTATTTTTGGTCCCCAACTAAATTAGGTATGCTGTTTAAAACTGAGTGCTTCTGCTTCTGTCCATAATGTTTTCAATCCTCCTTACTCTTTGGGCAAAAAGAAACCATTTGTGCACTTCTGTTTTCTGTTGCCTAACTAACTGCAGTGCCCAAATAGGTTTTGTTTTACAATACACAGGAGTTGCATATTAAAAACTTTGATTAAGAGCTTGTAATTTAGCTATATGTGTACACTCTGATTCTACTCAGGTTTTTGTCTCCTGTTATACAGCATCAACTGTTGTGAAATAAGGTGCTTCTCTCCAAGGAGTAAAAAGGCAAAGCTAAAGTCTTCTGGGATCCAAAACGGTTAACTTGTTAAATGCATTTCTTGTGGTGGTCAGTCAAAAACTGCTTTCCTATTTGTTAATGTAGTTGAGAGGAGAAACCAACAGTGCTTATACATTCTTCTGGCAATTACGCTGCATTTCTGTAAACACACGACCTCACTTTTCCTGGGTGGTAAGATGATTCTTCTGATCAGGAGTAAAATGTACAATGTTTTTTACCTAGTATCATTCCCTGGTAACCCACTTCTTCAGCTTTTCTTCAGTGCAGGCTGCAAAAAACTTTGTTCTACAGATAGAAAAAAAAGGAGAGATGTGGCAGATTTGTTTCCCAAAGAAAGCCCAAGCAAAACTTTACCATAAAGGCTATTTTGATTCTTGGACAGCTTTGCCTTTATCAGGGATGGACATGTAAACCTTAATCCTATACCCCTAAACCTATAGTCTCAATGAATTCCAGCTGATAGCTGAGTGGGTGGACTTACGGCAGGTTAGCGCAGAGCTGGGTTTGCTCAGCACCCACCGTAAGTTGGTTTTATAGAACTAGATACAGTAAATGAAAGGTTTGTATTCATATTCCAGTGAAGACACTAACAAATCAGAATATATTTTTGCAATGCTGGTCCTCAAGCAACCTTCGGATTGTCCCCACTACTTGCTTCTAAATACAGAATTTACTTTCCTTAGAGACCAGCTGTACTTGAATGTCACTCAAACCTCATCTCGGATACCAAAGAGAGAAATTAAAATACGGGTAGTTTGGAAGTCAGAAACTTCAGGAAACTGGGAAATGCTCTTAGCACACATTATATGAGATGGCAGAGCCAGTGGAGTGGCATGTTGCTGCTTAAAAGGCACATGTCCTGCTCCTCGCTGTGAACACAACTTGGGCGCTTGCATCTGCCACTTGATCTGGCCGAACCCCGGGAGATTTCACCTGACCCTCTGCGAGGGGAACAGCTGGGACTGGTTGGGGCAGCAAGGTGACGCTTGGCTGGGCTGGCAGGCGAGGTTCGGTGCTGCGACCAGGGGAAGAATGACACCACACGGCCTGAAGCGGGGCAGGCTGGGAGGCACCTCTTCCAGCTCTCCAGAGCTAACGGCCACATGCCCAGCCTCAGAAGGCAAGTTTTGAAGGAGAAGGTTTCACACGTAAATGAAACGGGGAGAAAGCCCTATTTTCATGTAGAGGTACCAACCGCTCAGTCAGAAGCCCTCAAAGAGTTTCTCAGGCACTCCACAGCAGATTTATGTGTCTATAAGCGGTCTTGGAGTCTCGGGGAGACTGGCTGGCTCTGAGCCTCAGTGGCTCGTTGCCTGCCTCTGCAGCCTCCCATATAAAGAGAGATTCTTTGGGAGGTTTGTATGTTGGTCCTATTTTTCAATGTGCTCTATTTAGCTGTGCCAGTCTGTGCTACATCAGCTGTTTCTACTTCCATGAAGAAAGCTTTACTCGTTTGAGAACTTATAATAATTCACAGAGTGTCACACAAATCAGAAATAATCAGGATATTATTTTTAAAGGCAAATTAATTTTTCTAATCAGTTACTCATCCCTAAGCAAACCAGGATTTAAATATCTTGTAATTATGCGTTCCCAGTATTTTCACTGAGTCTAAAAGTAAGACAAGCAATCCCCTGATCTCTGGAGTTTCCTGTTAGAAATTGATGCAAATCAATGCATACAAAGATATCTAAAGACATTATTTTAGGATTTGACATCTGGATTGACTAACTAGGGCTAGGAGCTAGGAATGACTCAAGTTAAAAACTTCTGGAAAGGCTCCTGCAAAAGTGGCTTGACAAGATTGGGTTGTAGCATAAGAGGATACCAGAGACATCTCTGGGGCTCTAAAGAGGCAATGCTGGAACTGAAAAGAGGAACCAAAACTTAGTAAAAATGGAGAGCTGATATGCATATATAAAGTGCAGGAAAACCAAAAAAAAGTTTCTTTATTTTAATGCAGTCATCTTTATAGTCTTGCATAAAATAACTGTATGGCTGCATGGACCAAAAGGACTCTTAACTCTTATTCTGTGTGCACATGTGGACAGTACACACGAGACAGTACTGCTCCCCAGCTACCTGTGGCTGCTCCTCTTCCAGAGATTCATGTCCTTTTCCATCTGTCAGCAAAGAGGAATGTGTGCCCATGCTGTGGTCTCCCTTGGATGCGGTCATCTGAGTAACAGTTTGACATGCCAGACTGTGAACTCAGCCCACTGAGATGTAGGCAGTGTTCCCTCCCACTTACCCTGTTGGAAGAGCAGTAACTTTTGCCAAGAAGGTACTGTCAGCCCCAGGGGGAAGTGATGTCTTGAGCTGGAGCCGCTTTATTTGCTAGAGCTATTTGATCAAAGCTGTAATAACAACAGCAAATCACACCTGCTAGTAGGCAAAGAAATATCAAGATCGTAATTTTGGAACCATGTGGGGAAAAAGCTTTGAAAGTGATGGAGAGATTAGCCAAAAGATGAAAGGAGGTCTCACTTCTTTTATCAAAAAGAAAAAGTTGCCACAGTAAAATATGTATATTTGCTATCACAAAGGAAATTCCCTTAATATCTACACAAGTGGAATGCAAAAATAGAAAAATACACAGCTGAGACATGCTCTCAACAGATGTCAGAATGTACATTTCCAAAGAAGCTTTCACAGAAGAGAACTGGCTCTGCTTGAATTACAGGGCAAATGAGCTATAAAACAGAATGGCCTGCAAATTGCCATCCTAAGTGTCTCCATCAGTACAATCAATCCAACTCATCTTATGAAGAAAGCTTTCAGCTCGTTTGCAACACAGGAAAAGCCAGCTAGAGCTAGCTAAAGTAATCAGTGCTAACGTATTCTTTAGTTCTCCCTAGGTAACACCTGAGGGAAACTTCTGGGAATTTGGACCCAGTCTATCACAGGAGATACTGTGGGAACTTATCAACCCAGGTGACTGATACCGCAGGGCAGAAAGTTCAAGATGTGGTTAGATGATAAGGAAAAGACCACTGAATGGCTCCCTGCCTTCAGAAGGGGTTATTTCCCCATTTCCAGCTCAAATTTTCTGCTTCCAGTTGTCTGTTCCCGCTGCTTTCCTTGTGATGTCTCAAGTGACTGCATGATAAAGCAAGCTGACGTACTAGCAGCAAATAAAAGTAAATATCCTGCTGTTGAATCAGTGATCAAATCAGCCAGAGCCAGCTCAAAGAAATACTTGGCTGGCTGGGAATGCACAGATTGTGGCAAGGCCATTGTTTCAACAGGGTGTTAGATCGGCTCAGGACATTCTTTCAGTGAGGTACTTGATGGGCTCAGCTGTGTCACCTAACCCTGCAAGGTGGCTGAGTCAGCCCAACACCACAGTGCTTCCAAAAAAGGTCTTGCTATCAGAGTTTGCAGCCAGCAATGAAGAGACAAGGAGGAGAACGGGACATCTCTTCGCAGTGGCGTGCTCTGAAATTGGCCAAGCTTTCTGTAAGCGTCACCTTCAGCAGGTGCTGCTGCCTAAACTAGCTGAAGCAGATCCCACCTTTTCCCCTGCCTACCTGTCTGCTACTGTTCCAGTGGTGTCCTGGCCCAGCCACTGTGTAGTTGCTCAAGATTACCTCAGGGAACTGAGCTGCAGGTAAAAAAAAATGCATTATTTCTCAGGTGTACCAGACCACTTTATGCCACAGATGCACAAATATCTGTGGACGGGAAAAGATCGTTGTGAAGTAGCACGCCAGCCAAAGAAATTCATGCATCTTCACTATCTCACCATTAAACACAACTTTTTCAGTGTGGCTGTGCAGCTGAGTAAGCCTCAAAGCTGACAGGTTTCTCTGAGCAGAGCAGGTATAGTAGATAATGAGGCTGCTGAGGGATCGGGAAGAGAGTAAGACAGGTCCATATCAATGCTTCTCTCCAGCTTTACATACATCCCATCTGGTAAGAAAGAGGCAATTAGATATTGTGGCATCTCCTGCACTGAATGAGGTAAAGATCAGGATAAGTGATTATCTGCCAGAAGGGATGGTCTGTGTTCTACCAGACCTTCTTCAGTAGATACTGTGGAAAACACATGTTCTCATGAATCTTCCTGAAACTCTTTGTCATGGAAAGGCAGAAGACCTGTGCTCTCAAATATGCTGCTGCAGTGCATTTCTGGACATGTTTGTATGAGGCTTGTTTTGCTTATGTGAGGAAAGAGCAGCCTGTCTCCCGACAGGTAAGTCATGATGCAGCAACACCTTACAGACCCAGAATGGTGGATTTGGGATTTTTCCCTGCTGCTGTGCTGTATTTCACATTGCTGTGGTGTATTTCACACTACTGTGGTGTATTTCTCTCGAGGTGTTCTACTGTGCTGTGTCCCTGCTGGCCTTGGCTCGTATCTGACCAGCATGGTGTTGAGATAAGTAAGGTGGATCAGAAGTCAAAGCCCAGTGCCTGAATATCTCTCCAGGTATACAAAGAAAGGCAGAACAAACTGCCAAGAAAAATGCACTTACTCAAAACTACTACCGCTGAAATGATTCTTTTATAATGACAGGGATAATCTAAACTAAGATGAAACTAGCTAAATGAAATGCCAAGAAGTCCATGCACTTGCTTTCTCTGGAGGCAAGAGATAACTTAGATATTCATACTTCAATAGAACCCAAGAAAGCACAGAGCAATATTTTGCATGGCTTCTTCATCAGCAGACAGGGTTTAGTCTGTGTCCTGCTTTTCCAGTGCCAGCAATGTGTTTGTGCAATTTTTCTCCATTTGTTTCCAAGAGCTTTAGTTTGCGTGCTGTAGGTAGCATAAACCTTCTCTCCACCAGATGGCACAACGGCAACCAAACCTTCACTGACAAACCTCCTCACAACAACCAGCCCAGTCTAAGGCTGGAGGCTTGTGAACAAACGTAGCATCTGTCAGCTCAGCACACAGAGCCAAGGGAGGTGGCCGAAAAACAAACCCAATGGCATACGCATCCTTCATGTACCCTTTGGATTACTACTTCCTCTCTCTCCAATCTTTGCCTTCCTGATAAAGGCTGTGGATGTTCTCCTCATCTGCACTGCCCACTGGTACTTAGAAAGAGGTTTCAATTTGTAGAGCAGCTGAGACGGGGGATTCCCCTTGCTTTTCCTGTTTCATCTTTGGTAAAAAAATAAAAAAATAAAAATACTATTTTAGGAACAAAAACAAGTCATGAAAAAGAACTACCTGTCTTCAACAAGTTTCTCTAGTGCAGCTGGACCCATCAGAGTCCTCCTCACGCTAAAGCATGCCACGTACTGGAAACCGGTACCAGGTGGCTTTCAGGTGGAAGTATGAAGAACTAAAACTACATTGGTTTGGGTCTATTCTTCATGGAGAGGGTGATCAGACATCGGAATGCCCTGGAGGTGTTTAAGGAAAGACTGGATGGGGCACTTAGTGCCATGGTCTGGCCAATGTAGTGGTGTTGGGTCATAGGCTAGACTTGATCTCAGAGGTCTTTTCCAGCCTCAATAATTCTGTGATTCTGTGAAAGGCAGGGTACAAAATATATGGATATTAAAACACTTTAAAAAAGGAGTAAACCCTCTTGCTCTACATTTCTTGATTGATTCAATTCTACATTTTCACATGAAATTATCAAAAATTAGGATGTGAGAATATTTGTAAAATAGTTTTCAAGCTCTCCACATTAAACTATTTTTTGTATGTCTAGAGAGTATAGATATTAAATATACTGTGGAAATACTAACAAAATCTGAGAAGCAACAATGGCATGGAGGGGAGGAGACAAAAAAACACCATAGGGGGCAAAGTGGAGAAATTCAGAGGTGAATAAAAAAAAGAAAATCAAGTCAGTGCTGGTCATCCTAAACAGTGTCTTCACCTGAACTCCAGAATGCCAAAATCCCACTTTCTTAGCATTTCTCACTGAAGGTGTGTGCATGGAAAACATGTGAGAGCTTTTCCCTTGATTCAGGGGGAAAACATATATGAGTTGATTTCTGTGACTGTCATATTCCAGGGCCTTGGCACAAGCAGATTAATCATCAAAGCTGTAGCAGCAGAACTGCCCACATCATGGGTCACAGAACTCCTCCCAGGAACACCCAGCTATCTTCTTAGCAAGCTCAGTTCCCTGGAAGTTATTTAGGCCTTTTTGGAAGGGCACAGGCACCTATACTCAACCCCTTGCACCTGGTCTTTCAGATCTTAGAATCATAGAATGCATTGGGCTGGAAGGGATCTTTAGAGCTCTTCTAGTCCAACCCCTCTGCAGTGAGCAGGGACATCTTTAGATAGACATCTCCCACAGAAGCATTTTCTCTGTGGTAGATTGACATTGAAGGACAAATAATTTTTGCAGACATCTTTAGATCTCCAAGATCTTCAGGGATGTTTGCTTGTTCTGTTACAGCACAAGTATTTCCTGCTTTGGTCTCCCTTGACAGTAGTAATCCATTAATTCTGGGAGATGAGGTTTAGTTCCTACTTTCCCAGCCTCTTCTAACCAGACATTTGAATAGGAAAAAAGAGGTGTAAAATGAGCTGTGAGTAGATGCAGAATGGGAAATGGATACAATCGATGCATAATGGAACCTAAATGCTGAGGCTAAATAACTGCTTTCCATGTCTTAAGTAGCTTTTCTGAGAGCAAGAGACAAACTCTGAGGATCAATGGAAGAAGCAGGTCAAACAGGACCATTAGGAACATCAGTGAATAAACAGCTTTTATCTTATACTTAACATTCATTAATACAATTAACATCATATTGACAAAGTACTTCGACAATCCTGTCAGGTTAGTGTCAATGAATAGCAAGATGCCTAGTTATGTTTGTGGAGATGCAAGTACAGAAGAGCTATACAGCCATAAATAAAAATGAAGAATGCAAGCTCTGAGATATTTCAGAAATCTAAACCCTTCAACTTCAGCCCAGAGAAGAAATCTGAGAAAAGATCACTCAAGAGGAAAATGTAATCTGTGGCCCACTACAACTAGAACATAAGTAGGCTTTCTGGACATTAGAGCAGTTAAAGAAGAACCCTTGTATACGTCATGTATAAATCTCCTTCCCTCGGGATCTTTTTAAAATCAGAACACTCATATACCACATAATAAATAATTTTTAAAAAACCAAACCACTTTTACTGCATATTTGCTATGTAAACTTAAAAGATCACAAGACCACATACTTCAAGATGACTGCCCCTCCAGTATAGCCTGTTTTCTGTGTAAAGCTCAATATGCTTGAGATATAAAGCAAGATGTAAAGCACTGTCTTACAGACTCCTTTGCCAGCTAGGCAAAACGAAAACTTGATACAAGTTTCTAGCTGTCTGAAGTTGATCAGCGAACTTATTTTCTACTCTGCCAGCCTGACATTTTTGTACATATATGCACTGGCTCTTAATCTAGAAAACCTGCCTTTTTCTTCCACTTCTTTCTCATTGAAGACTCTTTCAGTCAGACCAAACACAGCCACCATTTTGAAGTAGAAAGAGCGAGAGGAGTGAATAATCACTGTCTGGACATAAAGTTACACAGTGATTTGCGTTTGCTCACTTACAAAGAAAGCAATGCAGTGCATACAAACTTACTGTTAGGAGTCCATGGATCCAGCCCTCTTCTTGGTTTGGGTCTCAAGGGGAGTTCGGGTTGATTTGCTGACACTGATTCAGATGCGCCAGTATCTCTGTGAACATTTTACAGGCTTCATAACATGGTCAAAACGTCAGTTTTGTGCATCAGTCAGGACAAAAGTCCATATCACTATAGTCACTGAAAGGTGACAGAACTAGCACAGATACACTTCCTCCCCTAATAAAACCACACCAGTGCCCTCCCATATGTTGTGCTGATGTTCCTGCTCCCTCAGACCACAAAGAGAACCCTTCTGATTTGGTGGAATGAATGTGTTCCTTTACTTAGATGCTCTTGTTTCATGTTTTGTGTTTAAACAAGCACTAATACACAGGCAGGCAACTGGACATTGTAAAAAACTTCTCTTTGGCAACAAGTAATTGCACACCAACTATTAAGGTGGTGAGGCAACCTATGACCAGGATCTACCTGAATCAAAAGAGGGCATAAGGATAAAGAAAAACACAAACTGTGTAGCTAGGAAAGCAATTTGGCTCTTCAGAAGGATGACCTAGTGAGGTACATCAGGAAGTACATCAAATTTATTTCAGGAGGTATATGGATCCTGATCTGGGGGAGCTTTAATCTCAAGAAAATTGCCCTCCTCAGCCAATCGACTTCCAAAGTGGGCTTTGGAATATATGTCCAAGATTGATTGAGGGAAACTTACTCAAATTAACCTTCAATGTTTCAAGTCGAGTCTGTGACAGACACTAGTATTGCCTTTAGTAAATGCTCCAAGCTACTTGTCTAGCTACAAGCATTGTTGTTTAACTGCTTGTGCTGGAAGCTGTATGTTAAAAGCTGCAGTGACAAAGCTACGCTCTCAAAAGCAGAGAGACATCTGATACCAGCAAAAAGATGACTTCGTAATTCATCAGCAAAATCAATTGTATTAGCAAAAGGAGAGTGCTGAGGCTTTTCTCAGGAGCGGATAGCTCATTCTGCGTCACGTAAAATCATACACCAGGCAGCATCGACCAAACATTAAATTGTGGAGTGGGCCACAAGAAGGTCTGCATGGGAAGATGTTACAGAGACTTGGTGGTCCAAAAATAAGGGATTTATTTCTTATATAACAGCCAGCTAGATAGCAAGCATGGAAACATGCAGGGGAGATGTGGACAAATTGGTTACCAAGGCTGGGACCATTCTAGGCGATATACAAGATGCACAGAATGCGTCTGAGTTAAGAAGCTGCTTGTGTAATATAATGCCCTGCTGGTTTTTGTTGTTAATAACAAGCAGTTTAAGTAACAGCCAGACAATTAAACGCATTTTTTTTACTTCCCTTCCTCCAACCCAGACTGCAGTGACTTCAGTAGTACTTCAGGCCTGATCTCATCATCAGCTGTAGTTCTGTCCACACACGGCATCTCAAACAGACTGGATTTGGATTGCAATGCTGTGTTTGCTCTCAGCCTCTCCCAGAGCCAGGCTGTCACTGAATAACTTTCGGTTTCCTCAGGAACTCTGAAATACATCACTGCCTTTCACGTGAGTTCCAGTAGCCTGTACACACCCACACACCCTTCTGGGCCACTCCCTTGGACAGAGAAGTGTTTTGTGATAGACTGAATAGCGCATCTGAATAGTAAGTTAACACTGGATTAGTACAACAGTTCTCCTAGTTGTCCTAGTTTGCTTAAACAAGGCAGACAACCATTGTTAAATTGAGACTTTCTCTGATCTAATTACATGTAATCAAGTACTCCTACAGAAGGAGAGATCACTCAGTTACTTAATTTTCACAGGTGAAGATTAGTAAAGCAGAAAATAGTCACAATCTAGTAGCATACTTTACTCATGCTTAAGGAGAGTAGAAGAAAAACATGTTTTCTTTGCTCCTGATGTTCCTAACAGACACTACTGAGAAGAGCCTTTTCCTGAGATTTTTCCCTTCTCCTTCTTGAGAACTGCTCCATGAGCTCCAAAATCAAGGACTAAACAGAAAACTAGCCGGAAAAATATACACACAACCCTGTTAGATATTGAGCACTTCTAAGCAGAACTTCAAGCTAATTGGTTTGTATTGTTGCCAGCTGGCCTCCCTTCAGAAGACACACACTATTGTTTTGTTTAATTTTCCTTGTGGCTGACTGAGCTGCTACCAAATAGGAATCAGATTTGGGCAGACAGACTACCAATGTCTCCCAGACACATGAAGGAATGAATACGCCGGCTAAACAAAAGCAGAACTGCCATCTTCTCACACGAGACTGCTCCAGCTCCGGGTGGTTTTGAACGAGCTTGTCCTTAACGCTCTCAGGAGCAGGGCACACAACTGAACGGAGTGCAGAGGAGCTGGCATTGTTGGGAAGGGCAGCGCAGCCCCGGGCAGCTCAAAGGCACAGCTCCTGCACACCAGAAAAACACAAGTTTCACAGCAAAGTACAGCTTAGTGCTCTCTGTTAAATAGCTGCAGTAGCATCACATGTGGTTTTCGGGTCCCAACAGCTACCAGCCTGCTCTTGATTCCTGTTACTGTCTATTCAAAACTGGCCCCAGGAAGGCTGCCTCCTTTTCATTTAGTAGAATTTGGGTGTCGTTTATAGTAAGAAACTTCCTGGTGGTGGTACCGACTGATCCCTCCATTGGAATAGGTCTTAGCTTATATAGGTCGTAATTTCTCTGAACCAAGTATGTTATTACTGGCATGAGGATTTGTTATCAGAGTGCTTTTTCTTACGCAACAGGAATGTCAAGAAAACACCAATTTCTCTTGTGTTTGTACAGAAGTGTGCTGACCCGCTGTCTGGCCTGCAGGGTCATGCCTGCAGCACACAGGGCCAGCAGAAAGCCCCGTCAAGCCACACAGGCCTCCCCTGCATTTCAGCATCCTTCCTCCTCTGCCCGTTTGTCTTGTGGTGCCTGACAACCTGCAGCACGTGACTGATCACAGCTTTGTGCCACACTGATGGAGATGCAGGCTAAGGCCTGGGAAAGAAAACATCAGCGCAGCATAAGGCCCCAGGGGCTTTTTTTGAATTTATTTCTTTTTTTTGGTCTGGGAGCAGTTGATAACACGTGAGGTTAACCTATCTGGTGATAGCCAAGAAGCAGTGAATGGGCTGGAGATGAGACACGACAAACCCTGGCCAACTATGTCTCTGGTCAGCATTTTGGAACTTTGGACCATTTCATGGATGTTCTGGATGCTGACAAGGCAGTAGCCAGGAAAAGGTAAGTAGGACATGTTGGGGGGAAAAAAAATTACACATAGTGAGGAACAAATTCCCAAAGTTGAAGTTTTAACAGTTCATCCGTTGCCTTGAGTTGGGCACCCCTGCAGCAGAGCGACCCATTTTTCCTCTGACGTATGCACCTGCAGGTAGACTAGATCCATCTCAGAAAAGAATTTAGCTTCCAAGCATTAAACAATGAAATGTCTAGTTAGAATCTGCATTTATATTAAAAAGGGTCTCACACCATGTTAGTTAACCACCATGTAAAGCGAGTATCTCCAGTTAAGGCAGTTGAGCTACTTCTGCTCCAGACATTTTCTGTAGCATTATAAAGAAAATACAGTCTTACCATGGCAATGTCTCCTTTTCTTTTTATGATCTTGAAGTAGCGGGAAGTTCAGTTCTCCTAACTATGCAAACTTATTACTCATCCTTCAAGTACAACTTTTTAATTATACTTGTCCAGAATTATCAAGCAGAAGAAAATAATAGTGCATGTTGATGGCACAGCATGTGACAAACTGGTGGCAAACCAGTGGTGCAGCACTGCAGGTCAGAAAATCCCCCCCCATATCTTCCTAAGCAAGCACAGACAGCACATTTTACCCACTTGCAGCCTCCCTTAATTTTTTGAGATTATTCTGTCTGAGAAAAGAGATAAGATTGTCCTTCAAGACTGATAAAAATTCTAGATAGAAACGGTTGGGGTTTTCTTTTCATCCTTGCCAGTTAATGAATCAGTAAAGGAAGTTATTATTTAAAGAATCCCAATTTAATCTCAGTCATTTGTCACTAGATGTTTATTGGCTGAGGAGTGGAAAAAGAAAGTCATCATTACCAGTTTGGTTATGTCTTGGACAGTAAAAAATTTATTGCTAATTTAAAAAGCACCTTAATTTCCACACAGTCTTAGCAAAATGATACTGTGCTTAAGACAAGGCTCAATAATGTATTTTTGGAAGAACCAGATAAAGACTCTGGTTTTGTTTTGCTTCATTTCAGTAAAATGCATTTTGTATAGGAATTCAATAGTTTTCATGCCACAATAGCACAAGGTTGAGCATTGATAATAACTGCAGTTCAGTGTTTCATCAACTAAATGTAGAGCCATTCGGTTCTTTCCTCTCCCATTTTTGTGTAGATGTCATTTTCTTCTACTGATGAAACTAGCTAGCTAAGCACCTCAGGAGTTGGGGGGCTGTATGAAAATGAACAGGTATCGGACTTTGCCAGTGGCAGGACATGTCACTTAAACTAGATTTTTGTTTCCCTTGAAACTCCAGTGCTAACAGGAGGTGAGCACACTTTGCAAAATTCTGGCGGCTTCTTGACAGTCCCTCCCTAGACCTTGAGCTTTACACTTTAAAGGAACAACAAGCTCATCTCAAAAATCCATCATAACACAAATACCTGGATTTAAACCATTGCTGGAATTTTTACAAGGTGCACGGATGCCGAGAAGTTATATTTGTACAATGGACAAGTCCAGGCAGTTACCCAGTGCTTGTTTGGACAAGTCAGTTGTCATGGAAAATTAGCATTATGCTCACTCCGCTCTAGCATATCTTTAAACAGTATCTGCAGCACTCACGTTCTCTGAAAAAAATCTCTCTAATTTTAAAATGTCACCAATACACAGAGAAAAAACCCCTGAGAATTAGAAAAGGGAGTCAGACTAAAAACTAACCAGTTCTACATGAAGTGTAGCAATCAATAAATACAGATCAAAATAACATACTCTCAATTACCCTACACTTAAAAGATACTCAAAAGTACAGAACAGGAGATGACAGGAACACGAGAGAACTTGACAACCTCCAATTCTCTTTGGATGTAGAGTTTTCTCCTAGTTTCCTCTCCTAAACAGCAGTGAAAAAACAACTTAAAAGGCACAAATGAGTACTGCAAATCAAACTAGTGTGCAAAGGTGACATTACCTATCAGCCTGGCAACCAACACTTTTATTATTGTGTCCTTGAATTTATGTGGACTATAAGCAAGAGTCTCTGCCTTTATTAACCTCAAAATAAATTCACGTAATTGTTATAAATGCTCAGAGTCCAATAGGTTAATTTATAAATTTATTTGTAAAATGTTACAATAACAAGGTGAAAAGGGCAATAAGCAAACAGCGCTGGGTGTGCCGGGGAGCCTCTGCTCTACCAACAGCAGCCCTGGAGTTCAGAGTCTTCTCTCTTTTATATTGTAGCCCTTGGGAAAATTATGCAAAGCTAGCAGTTGAGGGGGGGATGCTCCTTCGTCTGGGGTCGTTGGGAGGAAGTTCTGCAAAACTTGCTAAAGCAATATATAATAGTCGCAGACATTCAAACTAATTACACGTCCTGTTTTTAGTTTTTGTCTTTTCTATGCCTGACTGGAAGTTGTAAATTTTCAAGGCTCACTGAGACAATTTCCTCTACAGATTGTGGTCAAAGCCCACCCGTAGTTGCTGCATCAGCATTCTTGACACTGTATCTTTTGACACGAATCACACTTATATTTCTCACATAATTAAGTTTTCTACTGTTAACATATGCTGCAGCTGGATTTACGGAAGTACAAAGCTGTCATCAGAAGTCTTGCAGCTGTTTATCCCCAAACAAGGCCCGAGGTTTCTGAACCGGAGCGGGGATCAGAGGCCTGCCCCCAGCACCTCCGAACTGCTGCATGCATCTGAGGAAAAGCTGGAGACATGTTCAACATGAACAGGAGACTTTTTAAAACTTTGAGTGAAGTGAGGATATCTAGAGAACGTTCATACTCTTTTAGGCTCACTGTTACCAACAAACTCTGCTATTGCATCTCTGTCTCCTGGATACTTCACGTCCACAAACCGCACGGTTTGGTGACCAAGAACGCGACAGTCTTTATGGAGTGATCGTAAACACGGTCAGGCCGGGATAAAGGGGACGAAGGCCACGAAGAGGAGGGACGCAGAGGAGCAAGGAAACATCCGCCGTCAAAGCCCAGCCCGAGCTCCCTGC
>NW_009694591.1:0-550 GCF_000703405.1 Apaloderma vittatum
GCCACCCCCACACTAGGCATGTGGGGTTTTTTTAAGCCAGTCACTTCTTGCCCCACCTTTCTGCTTCCTACAGCGCCCCGTCCTCATCCTCTCTGGTGCCCACAGCCCGGTCCCTGCGTGACCTCCTTTAAGAAGAGACTCGTCTTTGCCGTTTGCCGAGGGCTCCAGCAACGCCAAGCCCTCCCGGCTTCCTCTGGCTGGGCTTGGCTTTTCGTTTGGGGCTTTCTAGCCTGACCCTTGGGTAGCAGGACTGGGAGCTAACCCAGCTCTCCCGCCCTCTGTACCTGGACGGGAGAAAGACAAGCTGCACCCACAGGATCCTGACTGTGACAGTGCCCCGTGTCTGTCACCCACGGGGAGGATCAGACCAGCGCCGTGTTAACTCCTTTGCCCCTGCTCTGTGGTACCCAAACCCTTCTGCTGCCTCCTGGCTCCAGCCCTGGCTTTTGGGCTTAGCAGAGGGCTGCCTGAATGGATTCTTTGCTAATATTAACACGGCATGTAACGAACACGCCAGTGGCAGGGGGGGGGGGAGCTCTACTTAATAAAG
>NW_009694591.1:581-1184 GCF_000703405.1 Apaloderma vittatum
CCCTGCAACCAGCTGCTGCCGTTGGTGCCGACATGGATGTGACACGAGGGACAAGTACAAAGACAGTGAAGACTGTCTTCCCCCTCCGGTTGTGCCCGACTAGCAGGTCTTGTACTGCTGCACGGAGAAGGCGGAGATGTCTCTCTCCTTCCCTCCCTGACCACCAAGTGGAGACGCCCCAGGGCAAGAACAGGGAGTCCTTTGCCCTTTGGGGAGGAAAGATCCACTGGGGATTTCAGCCCCCACAGGTACCCCTGGGAGATCCCAAAGCCCTTCACAAAGACGAGGGCTCTGCAGCTCCTGGACTCACTGGGAAATGGAAACATCAGGGCGAAGGCTCACTTGGGAAGGCGATGGTGGGAGCAAGATTTCGGGAGGTTGGGCACTCATTTTCCGCTGACAAAGAGGAATAAAATCCCAGGAGTCCTGCCAGCTCCACCTTTTCAACCCTCAGAGAGGTGTCACTCACTGACTCCGACAGTTTCTCCCCACTCTTCCTCAAAAGCTTTGCTCAGAGCAGGCAGAGTTTCTGGGTTCCTGAGCAGCTCGTGTCCCCCCCGCTCCCCACCCAACAGGCACAGCTGACCGGGACCGGTGCTGCCG
>NW_009694591.1:1255-1524 GCF_000703405.1 Apaloderma vittatum
TTGTGTGGGACTCGGGTGTGGGTGGAGAGGCTGGAGCCTCTCCAGTGCCGCTGCGTCCCTGCAGTGGGGCCAACTGGGGACTGCCAGAGGAGGGTCACTTGCCTACATCACTCGTCCCAAGGTCAGTGGATGCTGACTTGAGGGCCTGTCTCTTGCTCCGGTTTCCGTGTTTCATTCCAGTCTGCCCCTTAAAGAATAAAAATGGTAGCACGTCACCTGAGGGGACACTGTGGCCTCACAGTGCCCACAGAGCATCCCAGGAGCAGGGG
>NW_009694591.1:1678-1884 GCF_000703405.1 Apaloderma vittatum
TGGACACTACTTCTGGGCAAAGCTGGGAGCAGGATGAAGTTTCAGCCCATTTAAAACGGCAGCTCTGCCAGACGGGTGGCAGAACCATGGCTCCAGGGGTGTCCAGGCACCGGGCAGGCTGTGACACCCACTTCTCCACCGCTCCCGGGCCCTGCCCAGAGAGGGGCTGTCCATGGGGAGAAGGGTCTGGTCTTGCTCTGCTCCCA
>NW_009694592.1:0-3336 GCF_000703405.1 Apaloderma vittatum
CGGGGGGGGAGCGGCCGGGGTGGGGGGAGGGGGGGCCTGACCCTTTCCCAGCCCCCGGCGGGGCTGCTGCTGCCGGCCACTATCTGCTTTTGCTGTCGGGCGAGCCACCGTAGAGCCGGGCGGCTTTTCGGCAGATGAGCCTGAACCAGTAGAGCTGGGGGGCGATGAGGGAGGCATTGGCGATGTTGCAGTGCAGGGGGATGCGGAAAGGCACCATGTAAACGGGGATTCCCACCTGCCTGGCGTAGGCCGTGTACATGAAGGGGAAGAGGAGAATACGGCAGAGGAAGAAGGTCACCAGGATGAGGATCCCGTTCACCTTGTGCAGGAGGGTGTCCTGCATTTTGAGCTGCGGAAGGAAGCAGGCAAATGTGGGGTGAGAGCTGGGTGAGCAGCACCTTGTTGCTGCTCAGGTGCTGACTGTGTGGGGAGCATGGAGCTGAGCACCCAGGAGGTGTGGATGCTGAGCGGGAGTATTTTGGAGAATACAGGAAAGTGGGGTGGAAAGGGATGGAGAGAGGCAGAGGGCTGGGGCAGGAGGGAGCATCCAGACAGGAGGGGGCAGCACCAGGACATGGTATAGCCCCTGGTTCAGGGATGCCACTGGGAATGCTGCTTACTGGGAGGGAGGGATGGAGACCCGGCAGGAAGGCAGCACTGTGAGGGACCTTGGAGTTACAGCTGTGGGGCTGCCTCCCTGAGACCCCCAGACCAGCTGCTGTGTGAACGGGGGCTGATGGAGAACAGCAGCCTGGGGCAAGGAAAGGGTGTGAGGTTCAAACCCCCGAGCCCTGTCCCTCCTCACCTACCTGCATGAGAATTTTGCCCAGCGATACAAAAGGCGTGCTCAGCTCTGCTATGAAGATGCAGCCCACGAAGAAGTCCCCCAGCTCTCCCCTGAAGTGCTGTAAATAAAGCCAGCAGTGAACCTAACACCAAGCATCTCCAGGGGCTCATGGGCTCCAAGACCAGCAGAGGATGCTTTGCCAGACACAGCCTCGATTAGAAGCCCTTGCAGCCACACAGGGCTCCTCACAGGTTGGGTTTCACAGCCCAGCCCTTACCTGGGTGATGGGGGTGAGCACGATGAGGATGAAGAGGTGGTGGGTCACCATCAGCCGCTCCTGCAGGAGGAAGCTCCAGACGCTGGCCAGCGAGTGCTTCTTCTCCGCGACTCCCTTGTCCCGGCTCTTGTGCCAGTGGCAGAGGTACATGACATAAACATCGTAGGTCATGTAGGGAACGAGGACCCAGATGTACTCTACAGCCAGCCAGTGCCTGGGGGAGAAGCAGCACACACAGGGGCATCACAACAGCTCCGAGAACGTCACGATACTCTAGAAGCTGAAAGAGAGTCTGAAACAGAAGCAGCAAGTTTTGAAGCTGATGGTGAACCAAGAGGTTTCGAAGTTTGACTTTTCTCACCAGAGAAAAAGCACCTGGTACGTGTGGAGGGCTCCTCCTCCCCGCTTTGCTCTTGGCTGTGCCAGGCACCGAGCTTGGCCCAGCCAAGCACAAACACGGCGCTAACAGGAGGATCTTGATTAGGCCTACAGCCGGGTGTTTGCCGTGCGAGCCAGGGGCACGGCGCTGCCTTGGGTTCCAGTGCTAATCCGACACCTCTGCAGCAGGTAATGTTCTCCCATAAACCCTGGGACACCCAGAGGTGATGCTTGGTAGGAAAAAAGCTCCAGGACTGCGTCCTTGCCTGCCGCGCCTGGCTGCTTAACCCGGGGAGGGTTTGGAAAGCACCCAGAGACTTCAGAGTTAATCAGAGATGCCTGGCCTGGGCTTTGGAGAGGGAAGTGCAAAATATCTAATATAGGCAATAAAGCCCCACGAGACATTTGTCTGTTGGGAAATAATTGCAGGCAGCTGCCTGTTCCCAAAGCTTGTCGGAATCCTGGTTGCACAATCGGGCAGTAGCAAGCCCTGCTCTGCAGGGACGCTGGGCTCCTTAAAAAGTCCGGAGTGAAATCACCCTGATAAAAAAAAAAAAAGCCAAACCACCCTACGCTGCTGCTTAAAGAAATATAGCTTGGGGCCCAGATAAACTTGCTTTTGCTCTCCTGCCCTCACAAGAAAAATTTTGCTGCGTGTGTTCCTATTCCAGATAGAAAGATGTGAGTGATGTAAAGCAGGGAGGAGAAGTGACCAGCTATTGTGTTTGCAAAACTTGCCCAGGGCTTTCGAGGGCAATTATAGTGCCAGCAATATAATGATTGTCTGCCTCTGTAAATAAATTGGCAAATTTTACTGCAACCTTTGTGATGCTTCCTGGCTCTCTGTCTTGTTGTCATTCTCCGAGGCCTTCCCTGCTGAGAACTGGGCTGTATTTCCTTCAGATTCAAAGAAAATCTAGGGCTCTGACCACAAAGTGTTCGCACGGAGCTGCTGGCTTTGAGAGCACCCGGGTAAGGACACAGCTCCGGGGAGAAGGAGGGCTGCTTGCTGGCAGCGCCTTCTGTCTGTGTGGCTCTGGAATTTATCATCTGCCCCATCTATACAGCAGATATTTTATTTTAGGGCAAAATGGTAGCTCATTAGACTGCTTGAGTTAAGACAGAACAAGGTAGGGCATTTCACATCTGTGTATTGAGGGCAAGAGTGCAACAAAGGAGAGCAGCTCTCCTTAAAAATCACCCTAAAATCTGGTGTGTGACGGTCAAATTCCAGCTCGGCCTAATTACATTCTTTCCTCCTACAATTTTCTCTGCTATTCTGGATAATAGCTCTGTTTTTAAGTCTTCTGACCCAGATTACGCTATCACTCCTGCCTAGAGCCGCTTCTGGGGCGGTTTATCTCCGAGCATTGAGGACAAGGCGACGTGATTTTCCTTCAGAGCAAACCCTGCGTCAATCGTCTCGTTCCTGGACTCTTTCAGAATCCATGTGGGAGGGAGAAGACGATGCACCTCGAAAATCAGTTCTTGCTAGGTCTGCCTGACTTGTTAGCAACTTCAGCTTCTGGCAAGGAGCCTCCCCATCCCTTTTTTGCTCATCTGTGGGGCCCATCCTCAGGAGAAGACCCTCTGTGGCAGCAGAGCAGCCCCGTGTCTGAACACACCAGCGCCTTTCAGGGGTGTGCAGCCAGCGCGTTGCCCAACCCTTCTCCCGAAGTGGAGGAAAGAGGAACACAAAATCAGTTTTCCTCTCCCCTTTGCACGCGCGAGCTTTTGGCGTGAAGCGCTCCAGCGGCGAGGCACAGCCTCCGTGTGCTCCTCGCAGGACAGCGAGCGAGGCTCTCGGCTGGGATTACCTGTCGTGCACCACGTCCTTGCAGTTAAGGACAACCGTGATCCCCGACGCCGTCGCCATCGTGGCTTGGACCATTGA
>NW_009694593.1:0-267 GCF_000703405.1 Apaloderma vittatum
TCAGGGAGAGCTGGGCTGTGCTCGGCCCTGCTGAGGAGCCTCGCAAGGGCTTGCAGGCTGCAGCCAGTGGATCCTGACTCTTTGCTCCCCTCTGCAGTTCAGCATCTTCCAGATGGAGGGTCCTACCGCCGACCCCACCAGTCAGCCCAAGCCAGAACCCCTGCCCGAGCCTGAGATCCCAGCTCCCAGCTCACCGGGAAACCAGGCTGGCAATGTCCTCCTGTCCTTCCTGCAGTACAGCGTGGGGTTCAGCACCATCTGGGGCTT
>NW_009694594.1:0-1657 GCF_000703405.1 Apaloderma vittatum
GGCGCCTCGTCGTGTGCGATGAACGAAGGCGAGAAAGGAACGATAAAGGACACAAGAGACAGAAACGCCAGACAGCGCTCGTCCTGCTTTGCCAAGTTTTATTAGCAAATCAGAATAAAAAATATGTTATTTCTGACAGATTGTACTATTTCCAGGCACAGAAAATTAGTATTTATCTGAATAAAAATATAGGCACACGGATTTAAAAACATCACTAAAAGAGCAATAAAAATCGTTGTGTTCTAATAAAAAATACTTGGTTTTTTTAGACTATCATTTCACTTATCTCCAGGCTCCTCACTGCTCAAAAGTATTAGACATAAAATAGATTTTTCTCCCCCGAAAGTAAATCCTGTAACATAAAATTGTTTTACTGAAGCGTGTTTCTTCTCCCCTCCCAGCACCTCCCTGCTCTTCCATGCATTTTATATTCCTTAATAAAAGGAACTTCTAGATTGTTCCCCAAACCCCACCAACGGGATGGCACGAGGAATGGCTGCACTGAGGAGGCTGTCCTCCAGTGCTATTCACAGATTTTAATTAGGCTACACTTCCCTGAGGCAGGCCTAAATTTCCACCTCACTGGAACAGACACGGAGATAAATACACATTGAAACACTTCCTAATAAACCACCCAAGTTAGTGCCGAGAACCAGCGATGATACGCTCACAGCATGCTCCCGTCTGGAACAGTCAGGGCAGAGTTCGGCTTGACATGAGCGCTGTTGCTTGTGGCTTCCGAACAAGGAACGCTCCGTCACTCGGGAGCCACGTGCAGCTGCGGCAGGACCGAGTGCCGCCGCGCAGGCCAGCCCCGCCGCGCTCCCCTGACTAAGCCAGCGCGCTTGTCCTCAGCTGACCTGGGCAGAAAGACGACTGAACACCAGACACCATGAGCTGTCTGTAACGTCTCTGTTAAAGCACCACCTTGCAGCTTTTATTAATGTAGAACTCAGCTGGAGCTTCGGGCTTCACGCTGCCTTGCACTCCTCGCTCTGCCTTCCCACTGCATCCCATCTTGCTCAGCAGTCGCGAGGATTTTCCGGGAGAACGACCTCATCTCCATGACACCACGATTCTGACGCAACAACCCAACAGCTACTTTAGCCACGGCTTCATTTTCAGAAGTGTGAATTACGAACACATCCCGTAATGTCTAATTTGGAAACTGAACGTGTTTGGAAACTCCGGGAATTCAGAAAAATACTACTGGCTTGGAGTTTATTTGGTTTTGCACAGCCCAGTGAATGAACTAATGGTAACGTGTGGCACAGGGAAAGCAGGAAGCAAAATCTGGTAGGTGAGCTGGGCAGCTTTTTAGCCAGATAAGTATTTTTCACGTTCTCTTTATGAAAGATTCCCTTCAGACACTCAACAGGTTTTCCCATCACCACTCCCTGTTAATATATACATTATTGCAGCTTTCTGAATTTTTTTTAAGAATTCTACCTCAAAAGTTACATAGAGAATTCAGAAATATGCCTTTTAATTAAATAGGAAGAGAAGCCTGTGCTCTGCTACTCATCCCTTGATCAGGCATGTGTCACAATCTATAGCAGCATAAGACATGAAATAAAAGAAAATTAAATAAATATTATCAAAATGCAGTGCCATATTTGCCAAAACATTTATTCTCCTCTACCTACATTCTCTTTCC
>NW_009694594.1:1678-21218 GCF_000703405.1 Apaloderma vittatum
AGGGTCCCCTCCACCCCCTACACGCCCCTCTCGCATTCATTCCTCTCCACTGTTTCCCCTACACACCATCTCCTTCATTTTATGTTTCTTCCCTCAGATTCACCTTTCTGTCTCTGTCCTCCAATGCTTCTCGCACATTTCCTTCCTTTCACAGAAATACCTTTCTGTCAACTGCATTTTAGTCTCTGCCTAAGCAAGGATACAAAGCTCCAAATAAAAGTAGCGTGGTTTCATTTCTTTCTTAGAGACTGCAAGCCAGGCAAAATTAACCTGATACCAGTTTTCAGCATCAGTCTAAAACCTCAGCCTAGAAGTGACAACCACAAAGCCCAACAAAACCAGGTTCCTTGGTAATCTATAGTTGTTTCTAGTAGGCTTGCTTTCTAATTTTTAATGTTAAATGACAAACTAAATATGAATGATTTGATGAAAAAAATAACATAGTCTATGCATATTTTTGGTCCCAATTGAACAATACTGGCTTAGAAAAATACAGTTAAAATGATGCAACTTCCTAGCACAAAGATGTTACATCAATATCAAAGTGCTTCCTTCCTCAGTTTCGGACACAACCACCTGAACGAAATGCAGATGTTTGCAGCTTAGGCTACATGTAAACAGCACCTATACAAATAGGTGTTAATGAATTTCTACTCTAGTGACAATAATTTAAACAGTAATACAGTCTAATGAAGGCTATTTCTTCATATACCTTGGGTTTTAAGTGCCCTGTTTTGGTGAAGCATCCAGCCATCACTCTGTAAAAACATTGGATTTGGGTGCACTACAGAATTCCTTCTCTTTTTCATCCAAAAATTATCCTGGCCTCTCGGCAGCCAGAATCTGTTGTAGTCAAATGGACAATGGCAGTTGTGTTAGTCTTTAGACAAGAGATGGTGGCCAGAGCACAATTCTTATTGCAGAACAGTACTGTTTACTGCTAGGTTCATGGAATCAAGGTTATGGTATGTCAGGGCACTATGTTTTGCTCTTCAATAATAGCAATAACAGAGTACTGCACAGAGCTAACAAAATCTGTCAGATATCCGCCATCAAATATTAATGCTATTAACAAATACAAAAATTGCATAGAAAATTCCTTAAGACTGAAAAACGATCTCCCTGACTGAAACAATAACAACGCACACAGTCTCAACCATGGTGCAGAATGCAAATGATTCTGCAGTAAAAGAATACCATTAGAAACCGTACGTCCTGAGTGCGGTTGGTATCACAAATAAAGTATTCCTGAAACACTCAACACAGAAAAGCACTCCAACAGGTGCTTGTGCTGTGGCATTTCCCTGGGAATCTGGATCCTCCGTTTCATGGAATGCTCAGTAGGCATTTAATAATGTCAACCAGCTGTTGGTAAGCATCATACCAAACGTTCAGATAAGAAGCCAAGGTTTGCTGTCAGGGCTGCTTTTTTCAGCAGAGATGAAAGTTTCCTCTCTCTGCTGCCCGCAGAATTCTCACTACATTAGGATACGCTGCTTCTCCTCCGCTCAGTGGCTCTTCTTTGTGAAAGATCCTCACTGTCACTTTCGCAATTTCTCTGAAACAGAAAGGCCACAATGTTTCAGACACATAAATGATATACCACACTCCTAACCATGATGTTCTAATATTACTAGCGTTATCATTTATTGAGAAAGGCAGAGCTACTAGAATCTCAGGGAGCTCCAATTCTGGAAGGTCACAGGCACTGCCGGGGTCCCCCACCCTCCACCGCAGAGCTGGGCACAAGAGCAGCAGTGCAGGCTCTCTCCCAGCCGCTCACTCCTCAGTCACGCAGCATGGTCACTGCTACAGGACCCACACATCACCTGCAGCCCCCATGCCAGCACCTGAAGGGTTTGTAGAGTCACCAGCTGTTGTTGCCCAACATTTCTGTCACAGTACACAACTTACAGCAGCATTTAAAACACATAAGGGATGCCATGGCCCCATCCGGCTTCCCACTCAAAGCCCCTGCCGTCCTGTTGCGCTGTGCATCTGTCTAAGGACAGCACAAATTGCCACACCGGAAAACTGGTCCTTCCCTCCTTCCTGTTTGAGAAATGTACCTACCAAACTTTCATCTTGAATTAGGGCCTTCTTCACCCGCAAGCGAGATAACTGGTTGCACAACGAGACAATACGGTAAGACAGCTATGGAGAGAGGGAAGAATGAGAATTTGACGACACGTATGCAGTACAGACATATCCAAACACATTTCATTCACCATATTACAATTTTATATTCAAGCTCTATCTTGCCCTCTGATCCCATCAGGCCTGGGAAGCCTTACATGAGAAGGATTAAAGGCTGGCTGTCATACCTTCCACCGTGTTCTAGCATATTGCCTCTTGAAGTTTTCCAGGTTAACAGCAGATGTTTGTCGAACCAGAGCCTGTCGCTTGTCCACTGGCTGGAAAATAAGAGAGCAATTTTATTGCCTGGCTCCCACTGGTGCATAAAATACAGACGATTCTTCATGTGCTCTGGAGCTAGCTGTCCAAGAAGAATGCTGGCTGGGGAAGCTGTGCCTGGGCAGGACCCCTTTGATCTCAAACAAAATCCTACCCCTAGCATACAGCCTGTTGCCCCTGCACACGGAATTGTTCCGAGAAGTTGCACTGCCGCCCCTTTATAGCCACTCGACCCGACACAAAAGGTGCATCGCATGGCACGGACTTTACTCCAGCCTCCACTTCCACCTCCCGCTTCATAACGATCCACACGAAAACCAAACACAAAGTCTGGGATCAGCTTTTCTAGACAAAAGGGCAGGATCAAGGACAGCCAAACTGAAGAGGAAGGTAATGAAGGGGGTGCTAGAGGGTGCTAAGGCCATGCTTTCACTTTGTAAAGTTGATAAGGTGCTTCTCAGTGCACATCATCTCCATTTTCTCTGCACCGAGCTCATACCAGCTCACATTTATTCATGTCCCTCTTTCTGAAAAGCATTAGGTGAGAAATGAAAAGGTTCCACAGGCCTCGCAGAAAGGAGACGGAGCTGTTGTCAGTGCATCAGGAGCACTGCAGCACACTGCTGCTCAGGGGTTTTGTACACGCTTGCTAGAAATCACGACAGAGCGGGACTAAACCCAGCATCATCACACTGTTTGGTCTCATGCTGCCTGAATATGGAAAAATAGGAAGAAAAACTATGTGTACCAGCGTTTAGGCATGTGCCTATATTTTCTGGATGCCAATCTGGTGTTAAGGAACAGATGTTCCACAAATCCTGACACAGTCCTTCTGAAAATGAAGCACCCTTGAACTCGAAAACCATATTAAAATTCAGGTTGACCAGAAAACTGAATCTGACAGATTGAGGGAAAACAGTTCCAAACGAGATCTGGTAAAAGTAAAAAGAGAAAGGCCAGGAACCAGCCCTTCAAAGATGGAGCTTATGGAGTGACAACATTTCCAGCAGTTCCAGTCTGCATATGTGGGAGGTGGATAACCCAGAAATATTTATACTGAACTGGACTGGAATGCAGTCAAGCTAGATGGCAAGAGTACCAACAGAGAATGGAAAACAAATCAGTGAGGATTTAAACCTTTTTTTTTCAGCAAAATAACTGGTAAATGTTTATGAGACAACAAATTCACTTTTCCCATCAAACACCGTAGGTATAGCATTTGTGCAGATATTTGTGCAGTAATTCAAGGAGTGAAGCTCTCAGCGAGGTCTTTCTCATGCACCACTGGTATACAACAGAATGGGACATTTAAGCATTAAATATTATTTCCTTGTGCTGCAAATGGCTAGCACGGTGCAACAAACCACTGAGCAGCAATCCATTTGAAGTGGAAAAAATGTCACTGGCTGAATGTCAGCCGTACAATCACCATGAAAAATCTGAGTGCCCTTTCAGCAGCAGAACCATCGCTGAATCAAAATAGCTCGCTTTACAGTACTGCAGACTGCTAATAACTGCCTCTCGATTTCCAAGTAGCCTGCAAACCAGTGACTTTGTCATTTTATCAATCACCTGAATATCTTCTCAGAAGCACTGTTTTAGTGACCTCCTTCACCTCAGAGCGCACCAGCCACAAGGACCGAGTCACAACAACACTAACCTCATCCAAACATGCTCAGGAACAAAGTGGCCTCATCTAATGTTCCTTCTCATCGTGCCGGTGTATTTGTTCACGAAGAATATGAGATCACGGCTGAGGGAAGGCAGACCTGCATTTTTGAGAGTCCCTTCTGCAGATACTAACGCTCGCTAAGCTTTAAGTTACTTTTTAAGAATTAAAACTGTCTCATAAAGAAATCCTGTGTTACAGTTTCAATGGATGAGTCTTCCAGTTCCAAGGAACCTGCAGAAGTGATGGTTGCAATGTTCCAAGAGAATAAAAAAACCCTCCATATGTAAAATTCTCAATACTGTTTATGACAGTGGAGCGCAGTTCTCCCCAACCATCAACGCCACCTTGCCAGGGACATTTCCTGGCTATCTACACTACTTAGAAGCTTGTAAAAATTTTACATCGTGTACAAAGAAAGATGCCACAGAGAGCATATCCAGCTTCTATTCTCCACCAAGCATAATGACAGGAGGAACAATATCCCTACCGAGTAACTGTTTCCAGAACTCCAAATTTTCATCACCCTCTGCACATCTTTATGAGGATGTGGTAGTGACGGATCCACTGCACTCTACACAAATTGGATGACTTTTTAATCTCAAAATACATTAATTACATGTTATGAACAACAACAGTTCAGCTTAGGTGATTAACTTCTCTGGAAAAGGAAGAGGAAAGGTGGGCAGTGAAAAATACATAGATAGATAGATAGATATGAAAATATATAAAAATAAAGATACACTGTAGATGGACTTGAGCAGTGATGCAGGGATGCCTGGCTACTACCTCCCTGATTCCTGTAGCTGTGTGACAGTCATCGTGCAGTAAATTCATGTAACTAAGCAGCCAGACTGTAAACCAGCTGCCAAACCTGGGCTGGCAACTCTTTTCAGTACACAGAAGCTTGACATCTCTTTTTCAATCACTAACTATATCACCAGGAAGCAATTGCATCCTGCATAAATAATTATTTATTGTCTCCAGAAATTAGATGGGTGCATCTGCATATATTAATACAGTACAATCCAATGACTTCTTTAAAGTACAAGACAGCAGGGCATGATTCAAGTTTGGGCCAACTCTTCTCTTGCTTTCTGAAACTTAAGAAAAAAAATCTTCACAGAAACAACACTCATCTCAAATCCCACACCACAGATTAAATTAGTCATCGCTTTGTCATCTTTACTGTAGAAACCACATCAGAGGTCTATATTATCACTTATCACTCACAAATTAATATTTGTACTGTAAAATTACATGCACAAGCATTTGATCAGTTCATTACAAGTTCCCAACTGCGTGTTTTGAATAGGATTTCTTTGTCGTTGGACAGGAAACAGTTTAGTTTTAGATTAAAGGATTAATCAATAGCTAACATCTTTGATGGTAAAAGAGTTCACCTGCATAACTGGCCTAAAAAATAATCTTGTCTTCATCAGTAGCCATTTAACAGTGAAATTGCACAGTACTAGCTAGATATTAAATTACTCCACCATTTACTTTGTTTTACAGGACAGACTGAACCTTTGCAAATATTTACCTCATATGGTCTACAGAACTGCCTGCAGCGGGTTGACACAACTGTTTCCTTCATTCAACCAAAAATGCCATCATGAGATTTCTCTTAGTTCCCAGGCACCCAGCTTCTACTAAGTACAGGATGACCTACTCTTTACTCCAGGTTCGTTACTTAGTAATCATTAGGAACTGTAATACATCATGAAGTATGATACAGGCAATGCAAAATGCTGTAGAGTTCCATGTGTCCATATCACTGTGATAACCCAGTTCCTGTAAGTTGAGCTGCTGAACACAGGAAAAAAAACTTCAACACTACAAACCACTGGGAGTTTACAGCTTTGGTCAGCATCACACGCAATACATGAGAATTTCTATTTTAGGTCTAGGTGATGGTTTTGTGTAGATACACACTGAAAACTTGCTAAACTTCTGCATATTGAAATAGGCAGTAACCCTTGCAGCTAGCCTGATCTACAGCATTACTGATTTGATTCTGCTACATCAAGATTCAAGCCTGCAAGGAATTCTTCACAGCGAGATCTATTTAACAGCTCCATTAGTGACTCATTTATATCTTTGTTGAAAACAGAGTCAAAGTTTCTATTCACACAGGCTTCATTTTCCGGCTGAAAACTACTCATTAAATCTTGTATCCACCTGAGCTCCTCAGAAAGTTCTTGACTGAGAGATTCATACTGACTCTGCAGATCAGCGTATTTTCCAGTTATGCCTGTAAGACTAGCACCTACAGTCTTTATATCATCTTGTAGATGTCTTTTCAGGGATTCAGTTTTACGGTATTCATCCTTCAGCTGAGACAGCTTGTGCCTCACGCTTTCATTCTCTTCTTTATACCAAGCTTCCTTCTCATTATAAATGGAAACCAGAGCGTCAATGTCTTCCTGCAAGGAATCGTGGAATGCAGTCAAAGTGCTGAAACCTCGCTCCATAAGCGATATGTCTTCTACCACCCGGGCAAAGCGCTCAAAGTTGATGTAGGTATTATTGGGAGGCATACTCGAATGGCACTTTATGGTGTACTCTCTCAGGCGTTTTGTCTTCAGCTGCGTGTTCTCAACCTTCTTGTTTTCTTGGACTTTTGTTTCTTCTTTCAGCTGGTGAGTCGTCAGACAGAGGAACCAATATTACTGAACATTTACAACACAGTGCAGTAATTCAAAATCTCTACACAAAGGATGCAGCCTGAACTTCCACAATGCTGGGAGATTCTTTGCTCACACAGATTCTCCTTCATGCATTTGACTTTAAAAAAAACACCCCAAAACAACAAACAACCACTACACAAACTCAAAAATATATGAGACAAGTGATGTGCATACATTGCAACGTGATAAGTGTAAATAACGGGGCTGCAATCTATTTTCATGTTAATTTTTAGCAGTTAACAATCTCAAAGCTATCAATATTTCTAAGAGGAAAATCAACAATTCTGAAAACACTCCAGTTAATGTTTTGTGCAATGCGAAGAAAAACTGAATTTTAAACACCCTTGTTAGCCATGCTGAGATTAGCTAAATGTACAAAATCAAGCAATGTTTATGACGAAAAAATACATACAGACACACAAATGTAAGCAAATCAGCACGCTCGGTACACCAGTTATATCTTGGGAAAAAATTGTATTTCCAACAATAGCTGTAGTCAACTCAAGAAAGCACTAAACCCAACAGTGTATGTCCATGCAAACAGAGAAGGAGGATGGAAAAATGCAAAGCCCAGTCTAACACAGGATACTGTAATGTGCAAGCAACATCAAAGCTTTGTCATCCTCTTTTTGGAAGTTATGGTACCAAAGATTTTTTGCAGAAATCCAAGGATTTAGTTAGACCCAATCAGTTTCTTACCAGTACATCTCAAGATGAGACACCTAGAGTTGTTAAGTACTTAGAGGGCAGTTTTCCATTTAACACACTAATAATAACAGCGAGAATATCATCTCTGTTTGCTCATGGTAAAAAACAAGATCTGTGTCTACAGTCTTACCGTTATCCAGGGATGAGACAGAGCTTCCTGAATTGTAAGCCGTTTCCTAAAAAACAACACAAAACCCCCCCAGAGACTTGAATAAGAAACACCAGGTACACAAGTCTATTGACCTGCACCCTCCCCTAGGCATTGAGCAAGAAAACGCCAGGACTAACTCTAGAATTCCAAGGTGATGTTTCTCCATGAGGCATACTGCTTGTGTGTAGTTTAGTGACTGTTCCAAGTTTCAGGAGGGAGCTGTCCTCACTCCACACAATTTTTAATTCTTACTCAATAAAAATCTACCTGTATTTTTGTGTTTTGCACAGCATTTTCAGCCCTTCACCTACACCTTACTGTCCCAGCATGATTCAGGCAATAATTCCATCCCGAAAGTGAAATTTAACTGAGGAGACTGGGTTCCTTTTCTTAGGGTTTCTGGGTGCAACGATTAGGGGCACAGCAGCACCCTCTATCCTGCTCTTGAACGGCAATACAGACTGAAAGGAAGGCTTTGCAGATTACTCCTCAGGCTATGTTTCAATCAGGTTTATCTTAGAGATAAATGGATTTTTCTGAATTTTTCCTTACCGTGTATCTCTCACCAGAAGTTTCTGAATAAAATCTTTCGCCAAGTCACTGGTATTGCTGAAAAACTCTTCATCAAACTCATAATTTACAGCTGTGATGTTGGCAAGTGTTTCTTGTTTAGTTTCTCCAAGGAAAGGTGATGCACCGCTAAGTCTAGATAAGCCAGAAAGCAGAATCAGTTGGAAAAATAAACAGCAGAGGTCCCCTAATAAAGTTCCAGTGACTGTGCAACATACTTTCAGGACTTTGTGGATTTCATGTTGCAGCAGCCATGCCACATGAGGAATAACAGATTCAGCTTTGGCTAACTACATCTACGGTTACAAGCCAGACTCACCTTGAAAAATCTCTAATGCAGCACTAGCATATACCCAGAGAGAGAAATGCAGATTCTCCTTTCCTGATGTCTCAACTCAAGTCATTGACAGTCAAACTAGAAAAAAATTCAGCTGAGGAGAGTCTCTATCCCTGTGAACCCCAAAACACTACCAGGCAGAAGTTTTTATTGGCTTCAAGCAGGTAAAGTAGCATTTCTACAGGTTTTCTTCGGTTATGAAAAGCCCTGCCCCTACTGCTTTTCTTTCTGCAAAGCTACTGACAAATTCCCTGCAAGCTGTGTTCAGTCAAGAGACCTTCCTCAGCTGGAACCAAAATACAATGTGTGATTGGAAGTCAGGTACACGGCCCAGCCTAGGGGCCAAATCCACCAGAGAGGTCAGGCCATGCTACTCATTAAAAGGAATCCACAAACAGGAGGACTTTGGCTGCAATAAAATCCAACTGTTCCTGAACAACGCAAAATTTCATTCTGTCGACACCTTGCTCCAACTGTAAGGATATATCACAGGATGTGTCATAAGGACACAGCATCATAATAAAATGCCATCCAGCAGTCTTGTCTTTGACAGAAAAAGCTTTCCTCTCACTTTGCCTATCTCTCAGCTGTGACTGACAACCTTCATCTTTGATGACTAATTACTTCTGCTCTAGAAAACTCAAGAGTCAGAATCGATTCACTGCAGACTCCTCCTGGCCTGTCCTGCCTTCCCTCCTCTCCCCTTCCTTCCCCTTCCTCCCTCCCCCAGTCCATAGGGATGCTGACTTGCAGAAGTCTTATGGGAAATGTTGTTTATACCAAGGAAATTGATCTCATCCCTTTTTTCAAAATCTTCTGAGCTCTCATTGTGTTTATCTGTTAAGTCTAGCTTCGACAGCACACTTTCAGGATGCAGCAGACTCAAAATAGGACTGCAGCAAACTCCTGGGATCTAAACTGAGGTTTGAATACTAAAGTGCTTGCTTATGTGATCCTGCTCAATAGATATTTTACCGCGTCTGTATTGTCACTACTACATTGACAGGGAATTTGGGGGTAACCAGAAAGTTAGATGGGACCACCTCAGCCATTCAGCCCTGGCCCTGGCTACCACATGTGGTTGTATTTTATTCACGTAATAAACATTTGAGTTTCCTCTTCCTCTGCAATCATACAATGGCACTAAAGCAGCTGGCACAGCAAGGCAATGAGTGAGGTCCAGTGGTCTTTGATGCAGTAAATTTCACCCCACAAGCCACAATCAATATCACTTCTTAACAGGTTTTACATGCTTCCTCTTAAGCTTTTGTTCCATTTCTGCTAGCCACAAAGAAGGCTACAAGCAGGCACCTCACCACAGACTGTGGGTGTTGTTCCAAAACTGAAGGTTGGAAACCTGCCCTAGAAACCTGGTTTCTTTTCCCTTTCCCCCAAACTGTCCCTGAAGCAGCTGTAATTCCATCTTCTGGCCCTGCACTGGAAATCACAGCTAATAGTAGTGTATTCTCTGATTTATTTTTTTGTTCCTCTTTGGGGCTCAGTTTTGAGGTCTGTGAAATGGGAAGAGTCTCAAATCCTAACGCCTAATGCAAATGACTTCTGTCATATCCTGACTCATGTCTGTAAACATCTAACAGCAGACATCGGTAGTAAAGGCTCTGCCCTTAAAACCCAGTGAATCACTTCACTGGTTACTGAGTAAAGGACTTGCAGGCATTTTGATCTCTATACCTGATGATGGCATCCATTTGATTGCTGCCGTGTTTGCTAAAGTGAGCAGGATCATTGAACACACCCCATTTATTTAGAATTTTTCAAAACAAGAGGCTTGAAAATTAACAGGCAATACTAGTTAAAGGCATACAAATACCTAGTATGTGGCAGATCATGGAGGCTGATCCCTCCCATCATAAAAAGCACACTCTTTTTTTTCTGATCATTTGTAGGGAGACAATTTTCAACCTTAATTACTACAGCAATCATTACTAGCCAACTGGGTAAAACAGATCTCCCACACTGGATACAGCACAGCTTCACTATTCTACCCCTGGGACAGACGTCTTAATGCAACTGAAAAACCTCGAGAGCCCCTCGCCATCTGTGCACGACTGTAATCGCCCGGTACATATTCCCACCTGCTTATCTTCAACTCCTATGTTTTCACCTCATGATTTATGAACACACATAAACAGTGATTTACAAAGTTTAATGTCCTGTAAAGCACATGTGTCACTGAAGACCAGAGTGCTGATAAAAAGCAAGGATCTGAGCAATGTTTTAAACCTCTTTACCTGAGCTTGGGCTCAACCAGTATCCCTATTTTCTTCTGCACCCCAGGACAGAAGGGAATTTATTGCACTCAGATTTCTCAGACCATAGCTCCTTTAGAGCTTTTGGGTCTAAGCCCTGGGTATAGCCTGAGAATGGATTTAATTCCACTACATGTATTTTCCACACTGAAAAGACACTCCCTTCCCTTCATGCCTCCATACTTGTACCAAGCCCTGTGCTGTGTCATGCAAATCCCTCTAATACTAGCGTGCACCTTCCTTAAGGCTGGCAGCAAGTTAGTCCTCTGAGTGTCATGAGGAAGAGTAGAAACCCAGGCCAAGAACACAAAGGCAAGATATTTCCAGTGCTGCTCCACTGCAGTCACAAGAGCTTGACTGCAAGGGAAGCGGTTAGGTCCAAGGATCCTTGACCACTTCTGGAATTCTCATACCAAATCAGAGGAAAGAGTTCTTGAAGCAACAAAGTGCTGTCCCTCCACTGCACGCAGCCCCTGCCACACAGGCAGTTTCGCAAATGTCAGGCTCCATCTTAAAATTCTCTTGACTGCTTGGCCCCAGGATGCCCAAGGAACTTCATTTCTTTAAGAGTTTGAGCTTGTCATAACTTCCCACTTTTATTTCTCTGCTCTTACCCCAGTTTAAATTCATCTTTCTGAATATGGGTGACAATATTTATGTATCTAGACTGCTGCCTTTACAAGCAAATTAAAACTTGGCTGTTTTCACCTGAGGTAACTCACCTTATAAACAGTACTAGAACACTTTCTGGTTCTATTCTCTATAAGCACTTTCTGGTTCTATTCTCTGTAAGCCCCTCCATAAGCAACCAGTACACTTGGGCTTTTCCATTCTCTACTGTTTGGAGCTGATGAGGTCCCATAAGAAGCAGAAATGATGGTAGAGACATTTGCTCTTTGTCTGCCCAAAATGCCCCTCTTTTACCTCTTATTTTAAACTTGAAAATGCTGCAGGATAACATTTGCCCAGCATACAAACCACTGCCCACCCCATGTGTGCAGCTGCTTCCTCAAACGACTCGAGGGAAGAGCTGTTTCATACCAGTGCAAAAGAGCTTTAGGAACACTTCTACAGGAGCGAATCTCTTGTACTCACAGTATGTAAGTGATGACTCCTATGCTCCTAAAAAACAAAAGAGATTAACTGCAGGTGTTCCACATGGCCTGCATTCTTCTTAACGTACACAGTATCAAAAAGTCAATAGTAGCTGCTATACAGGCAGGAGAGCCATTGTGGCTTTAGGTAACTGCTAATATCTCTTTTAAAGAATGGTGTTTGAGGGAAAATGTGAATTTCACACACAACTTAAAGTAACGTGGATGTTTAAAGTCTCTTTACGTATGTCTACTCCTGCAGGTATCTCCTACAGTATAGATCAGAAATACAAAGAAATAGAAGCAAAGATGTTTTATTGGGGGGTGACCTCTTTTGCCTGCCTTCTCAGCAGATCAGATCAGCACGCAGGTCTCCTCTGCATGCAGTCTTATAAATAAAGCTGTCACAAGCACCGCAGGAATGTGTTTTCTTTTAAGAATGCTCCTCTGCAGTGGGCAGTGGTGAACTGTTAACTCTGTAACAGCCATCATTAAAGTTTTGATTTGTACTTTTGCAGAAATTAGATGCTTGTATTTTAATTTAATTTTTAATTAAAAAGAATGCAAAAAGAAAGAACCAAGAGCGATAAACCACACTTAAGTCTTTTGGTTCGGTTTGGTTTTGTTTCAGTAGAATGTATTCTATTCAGAGCAAACTGGGAAAAAGTAACAGTAGAGCAACCTGGGAAAAAAAGTTAAAAACTCACCACATATCTGCAGCTAGTCCAAGTGGTTCATAGTTTACTATTTCTGGAGCTGTAAGAAAAATGTAATCAAATGTCAGCAACTGAGGTAACAAATTCTTACCAAGTTGAATTGAGTAGCAGGTCATGAATTACCAAGCAGGAGAAAGGAAAGATAGTTATTGGATGCACTGTTTACAGTTTTATATCCCTGATATGAATTCAAGCTCACAGGTGTCCACAAGAGATTATATAGAGTAACTTAGAGGATAATGCAACTCAAGAGTAAGGGTAAAGTAGATATTGTATATTAATTAAGTGCAAATTACAAGAAATAACAAATTATTTCACCTTCCAAGGATACTGCTACCCCTAAGAATCTGAGCTTTTGTTTTGTTTTTAACTGGTGCTATTAAAGCCACCTTCTAATGTCCAGCCAGAAACAGCCCTTGGGCAAGAGACTGAAATCCCATGCCAGACTACATCGCTATCCATGTCAAACCACCTTCTTGTTGGAAAATTTCCCCATATAAGATTCCATGCAGGAGAAAAGACCAGGGTGAGGTAATGAGATGAAAAAAAGGTGTCTCTAATAGTTGTATTTAACTGGAATATGAAGTACAATTCTCTACTCACCCTCTATCCCATAACACCAACACCACCCTCATTAGAAGGGGGAATTTTGCTGAGGGTGGAGGCTCCTCTTGCTTCTGCTCCCCCTCTTCCTTCCAGAGATACTCACGTAATTGTGCACTCGTGTACTACAACACAAGGGAGCTTCCTTGCCCCAGACAACAATGAAAGAACTGTATTTTGTATTCACAGGGTCTCATAATCTCAATCCTGAACTTACATCTCTAAATATTTACTTGGCAGCAACCTACTCTCACAGGAGCAGCACATCTCATTTGTAAAACACATCTTTCATCTATTCCAGAAAAAGTAAACTAGGTTTAGGTCACCTCGGTACAATTGAGACTGAAACTACCTCTATCTCTCGCTTGTTAACTTTGCAAAGCTGTCTCAACTTCCTCATGGAACTTGCAATACAAAACAGAGGGACAGGTTGGTCACTCACCTACAAACTCTGGAGTTCCAAAAATGTTTTTAAATTCAACTCCATCTTCTATTTTGTGAGCCAGGCCAAAGTCAATGAGTTTGATGTGTGGAATAGGGATATTCTTGTCTAGAAGCATAATGTTTTCAGGCTAAAGATAACAGACAGATCTTTGTTATTATAATATTAAGATCTTGGGAAAGTAACAGAGTTGTCAAGTGTTTTTTTTGTTTCACATACACAATCAAAAAAAAAGGCATACCTGTGTCTAACCACTTGCAATTCATACCCTTGATAAAGGGATGACAACTGTGAAATCTGACATCATTGACCAGAACTTCATAAAAGCAAAGCAAATCTATTAAAAGTCATATGTTCATTCCTTTAATTTTATCTCCTGCAAAATCCACCTTTCTTTATCTTCCTGTTAGCACTGAGCTTCTCTTCTTAATGATGGCTATTTCCAGGATGAAAACAAGATACCCTTGTTTTCATGAGACAGAAGCTCTTCACACAACTGTATATTGTTCCCTAGTCTGACAAGATACGCCACTAGATTATCAGCTCAGCAGCGTTGCGATATAACACAAAGTGGAAGCTCAGTTTCTCTTGTCCCCTCAGACCACGCACTTGCCTCAGGCCACCCTCAGACCACGCACTTGCCTCCCTTACAGCAACTGGCGCACACACAGCAGCAGGCAGCTGAAGCAGTGCAGAGGCAAACTGCCTCAGATCCCGAGGGAGAGCTGCACCGCTGAATGTTTTGACTGACAGCAATTTTACTAATCTGTTCTTGGAATTTACACTGGGAAACCTCACTCTTTCTGCTCACTTATTCCTACACTGCATTGTAACTCACTGGAAGATGCCTTAACGAAATGCTTCTTGAGGCATTCTAGTCACACCTGAACCTACTTAGGGAAGGGAAATGCTCTTCTCTATGAGATTAAATTCATAGCTGCAACAGCAAGGCCCGGAAAGATCTAGGGTTTACTATCTGAACAGTCCAGAAAATGGAAAGAGTTGGGCTCTGAGGTCCAGCTCATTTATAATGGCAAACTATTAAAAGAACGTGTAGCTTTTCTCACAGGATTGTAGGGAAAAGCTAGGACCGTGAAATTAAAGCTAACTTTTTCAACCACAGACTTTGAGATCCTTTACCAGATATAATGGGTCTTTCATAAACTTACTTCTTCAACTAAATTTCTCAGCCTTAGTTACTCCCTACCATGGCGCTATTTCACAGCTTTCAGAGTGAACTATAGGTTCAATTTATCTCCCATGAAGACCTTTAATGCATTAATTTGTCATAACTTAATCATAAGCTCAAGAGCAACAGTCAGACAGTCTGATTCCCTGCCGGCAGTGGCCTGGCCTTTTTGCAGCAGATCCTACCACGGAAGCAGCTCCTGCTAACACACACTCTCGGTCAGAGCTGCCCTGCGAAAGAGCACACAAACCATTTATTGTCACAGTCACTGGACCAATGATATTTTAGCCTCAGGCTAAAATGGATCCAGAGCACGTGTGTTCACTCCAGATACATGATGTAAGCTTGTTTAGAGCAGATAAAACAGACTGAAATGGCAAAAAGTCACAGTCACTACCTCTTGGACTGTTTTATTCCTTAGGTGGTGTAAGTCGTAGTAGCTCCAAAGCAGTTGATGGAGCTCTGTCAAGTGACGAGATAATTACATTCTCTGTCTAATCAGATCACTGTTTAAAATGCATGTCTAGTTTAACGCTAGCAAAACTGTAAACCTAGTCCTTTAAAACCCAGGAGAGTTATTCTGTGAATATGTTTTAGGTCATTTGATATATATACACGATCAGTGAAATGATTCTTTACTCATCCTTTCCGATTTCTATCTGGCATTCCTCGTAACACCTTCAATAACCACCTGACATTACTGGTACTAAATATCATAACTAGTAGGTAGAGATCAGTACAGAAGAAGTTGCATCTATATTCTGGCAATAATTTCACACCACTGGGTATTACATCACTTCCTAATGCGCAGAGAAAAATTTCACTCTTTAGGTTGAGGACTCATGTAGTAATTTCATAATCAAGTACATATCCTTTATATGTGCATGTATCTCTTATGCTTTTTCACATGTACCCCAGGAAGATCGGGGTGGCAGTTTGCTAACCAGTTTCTTAGGTTAGATGGGACTTGCAACGACTACATATATGCCATTAACACTGAGTCAAGATCAAGCAATTTAAGACCGAGGCAGCACTAGACATACTTTTAGGACAAGGAATCCACATACATAACCTGAGAATCTGGGAGGAGCCTATCTATAGCACACATGAAATTAGTAATAAACTAACTTGAATTTAAAATTAGGACAAGGAGCACGTAATCTAGTAGTAGAGTTTCTTTCCTTTTCCTTCATTTTAAAACTGTTCCCTCCTCTGTTTTATTCTACTTTCTCCTGGGAATAAGTGCATTTTGAATATATTTCTGGAAGCAGCAATGTTTGGGGCAGGCAGTTCTGTGCTCTTGAGAAAGCACTTCCTTCTAGTCTCAAGAGTTTCATTCCCAAGGACAACAGGCTCCTGGCTTCAGAGAAGCACGTTCACCTAGGCAGTCCACAATCAAAAGGAGAGAAAGACGGTCTCTTCTGTATTGTCTACACCTGTTGTACTGATATCAAAGTCAAAGACCAAAGCTATAGATGGCACCTGATATGGTAGGAAGAGAGCTCTCTGTGATGCGCTTTCAAGGCCCTAAGCAGCTCAGAAAGCAAAGCAAGAAGTCGTTCTGTTTAACCAGACTGCACTGGAGGGCACACACTCCTCGTGTAATTCTGAACACCGTAGGGACTGGAAGCAGCAACAATTGTTTGTAGCTGGACATCCTGGCTATCCTCTTCCTCAAACCACATTTCTTCTGTACATCTTTCTAAATTTCTTTACTCTTTATTTTTTTAAACAGCATGCTTTGGATTATACTACAAATGCGAACAGCTGAAGGATGAAGATTTACAATTTCTTTTTTTTTCAGTCAGTAAAAGTGCATCCAAAACTTACCATAGGCCCGATAAGAGATTGTCCTCTTTGGAGCACTCAGCTGTGAAGAACCTTTGAAATGATCTTACCTGGTTTTTTAGGCATGTTATCAAATATCTAATTGTTGAAGGTACAGTCTGTCATTAAAAAACAACAACAGTAAGTCAAAATCAGCATCTTTACCTTTAAATCAAAGTGAGCAATCTTCTTAGAGTGAAGGTAATTCACACCATCCAAAATTTGTTTGATGAATCTGGTTGCTTCCTCTTCACTCAAAGACTCCTTCTGTGCCAAGAAGTCAAAAAGTTCCCCTCCAGAAACCCTGCAAAACACACCAGAAAACATCCTGTCATCTACCTCATTGTGAGACATAAAATAAACATAAGCACAGAAAACTAAAGACCTCCACAGAGGCAGAAAAAGGCCACTCTTGCAGACAATCTAGAGGTTTGTGTTCTGGTTCCAGGTGTGCCAAAACTTCCTTCAGGCTTCAGCTCTCTCCCCTGTAAATTAAGGACTAGGTTTCCCTAACTCATTGATGCTGCAGGGTTTGATTCAGCAAGGATTATCAAGGACAAAAAAAAGGTATGCGGACAAATCCACAGACATGTCAGTACTTCAATAGGTAGACTTCAATGTTAACCACTCCAACTGCTATTTTTCAACATTTTCATTTCAGATGAGACAGAAGAAATACAAGTTGTAATAGTCAACAGCTTTTACAGAGTTACTTCTGTTATTGGTTGCCAGAAGAAACATGAGGCAATAAGATCTGCCAACAGAATCCCTTTTCTTTCCAGAGCAGCTATTATGCTGTTCTAATACAGATTCTTGCTGGACATAACTGACAGGAAAGCATTTATTTTGTGCTGAATTTTTAAGAAGCAAGCAGGTTATAGCAGGTTAGAAGGTACCTAGAACTGTTTTCCCCAAATCAAGGAAGCGCTATTAGCTACTATAAGTTTTTGCATCAAAATTGAAATTAATTACATGCATATTAAAGTACTTAAGACTTCTGGTTTTACTTTTGTGCCTTGTACTGGAAGCTCCAGTGGCACTCTTCTATATATTATGAAACAAGATGATCTAGATATTGAATTGGGTGTTATTTGCAGTAATTATTCTCACATTTGTTGTTTGCGGTTGACACTGTCATTGATACTATTAATTTATTCTTACTCGAATTTACTGCTGGGAGCACGTGTAAAGTGGTCACTGCTCTTGGGCTCAGGCGTACACCCATCTGTGCTCACCGCTCAGAATGCAAGCACAAGACTTGAGAGATCCAACAGTCATTTTGGAAAACAAGCTTTTGGCCCTGTTGTCTGATCAACTACCTGTAAAAGAACTGGCAGACTCAAATGCTTTGAGTTAACTAAGTGCCGCGGCTCACAGACAAATAAGATCACACCTTGCACTGCAGAAATCTTGTGTAATCAATCCTCTGACCCCAGGCTCCTACACAAAACGCTGGTGGTGACAGGACTGTGATTCTCTAACACCGCTTCTTGCAGAGCAAACTATTGTGAACTGTTACAAAAAAAGGCAAGGACAAGTCAACTGCAAACCATGTGTCAACAGCCACAAAGACGTTGGGCTTATTTCTTAACTACTACTGTTGCTGTAGGTGACAGCATACCTTTCTGGTCCAAAGGCAGAGGCTTACACGGGGCCTAGTGACTTCAGCGTTGATTAGTGGATGTTCTCTTGCAGTTTCCACATAGTCAGAAACTTCCTAAGCCATGTGAGGCAGAACACTTCACCTGGGCAGAAGTCACTTGATGTTTTAAGTGCTATGACTAAACTGCTGGCAAACAACAACAAGCTTATATGACCCAGGAAAAATGTTGCAACTGCTGTCCCTGGCTGCTGTCTTCTCCCTCCTATTAATCTCGGCTACTCAGCCTGTGAGATTTATTTGGCCTCTCATTTTCTATTTAGGTGACACATATCAAGGATCTCAGCACTACCAGCAGCCTTGCTGGACAGGTTGTGTTTTACTCTGTGCATTTCAGGTGCCTTTCCACATCATAGTAGGTTTAGAGTAGTAGTAGATTTAGAGGTCTCGGTTTGTTAGTTTAGAAATTATTACACCTGACTTTGCAAGCCAGTAAAGAACTCTGAAAGTAAAACCTGGTTGTCTGTTGGTGAAATCCATGTACAGAGAGGAGGCAAGTCTCATTTCCTTAATGATTTCTATTCAAACTGCACTTAAGCAATCACGTCTGGCAGGCATCACATCCCAGTCATCAGGAAGCCAGCTGCATCAGGATACTTTCTTTTGTACTTTTTTGGAATTTAACCACGTAGGCACACTACTCTCTCTTCCTCTTTTACCTGTAAAATCTACTTGGTGATCTACTCGGTGTTCCTTAGGTGGACTCTTTAATCAGAACTGAGAATGAAAAGGTTCTCGCTCGGGCCAGATCAACAGCCCTTGTAGCCCAGCCTTCAGTCCTCCAGCACCAGCAAAAGAAGATGCCGCTTAAGGATGGCACACAAGCCAAGTCACTTTGTAAAAGCCATTCCCCTCACCTTCCCCTTGCACTGTGCTAAGGAGAGTACAGAGCAGTACAGAGAGAGCAGTAAGCAGCATAATTCAGGATCATTCTTATCCAAGTTATGCACCCGAACTCAGAGAAACCCTCAGGCAGGAAAGAGCTGGCAATCTCAAAAGCCAGCCATTAGGGAATCCCAGAGAAAAAGCAGTTCAGCACTAACTCCTGTGCAGTAACACACGCATAACTCACTACAAGTTACATTTGAATATCCAGAGGTGTGTTTTGTAGATCACCATCACCTGTAAAGGAGCAAATGCTCCTTTCTCAAAGGACCTTGGGTTACAGAAAAATTCCATCCTCTAGTTCCATCTCTTTC
>NW_009694594.1:21249-33539 GCF_000703405.1 Apaloderma vittatum
CCTTATTCCCACGGCAAACAACAGAGCAAGCAAATGAGAGTTTTGCTCTTCCTTCAAAGTCTAATAAAAGACAAATGATAATACTGCTCTACTTCTTGGAAACAGCTGTTTATTTTGCACAGATAACTTGTTACTTACCAGTAGAGGAGACTCGTGTATCAATCAAACCTGCCTTTAGACTGCTTCGCTTGGGCAAAGCAGCCTCAAGGCAGGGCCCAGGAGACAGAGAACAGCAAAGTCACAAAAAGCTCTGGGGAGCGTAGCCCTAACGATGTGCACAGGGGCGGGCAAACCACGTACCTGCTAAACTGCGCTTAACAGCAGTGGACCTGACAATGCTCTTCCTGCTCTTGAACAGTTGTGTTATAAGAGATCACATTTCTAGTCTGTGCTCTGCATCAGTCTCAAAAGTTTCACCTCAGTTTCATCAAACATACAGGAAGGGTAACAGGGTGTAAGAAACAGCTGATGTCTTTGGGATGTAGTATTTCTAGGCTGATTAAACAAACATCCAAATAGAATTCAAGCAGGCAATTTAATAGCTATTGCAGAGATTGGCAATTTTGCTACTGCTTCATAGTCTAATAAACCAGCATATGTGTACATAGTAACACCTATCAGCCAAGTTCACTCACTTCCTTTCCAGTCAGTAAGATTAAATACAGACAAAAGCATCAAAGGTGACTCCCTAAAATGCAAACTCTTTCATTCAGGCAGGAGCCCACACAGGTTCTGCAGAATAAGCCACTGTCCTCTCAGCCTACTCAGCAAAGCTGCTGCAAGCTAGTTTTAAATCTCTTCTTAAACAGCACAAACCAATTTGCATTACATAGCCAAAGGTATCTGATGGTCATCCTAAATCAGCCACCTGTCTATCCAATGGGTCACAGTTCAGGAGCGAGGTCACAGCAGTCCAGAGACCTCCCCCTCCCTTGGGAGGTTCACTTGTCAGAAGGACCTAAATGGCAGGGATTTTCCCCCATCACATGGCAGTACAAAAGAAGAGCAAGCAGCTTTCATCCCCTCCCATCCTGCTGCTATTCATCCTCAACAGTCAAAGTCTAGGGATTAAAAAAAACGCCTCCCCTTCCCTCCTCCCCTCTTCTCCCCTAGTGTCTAAATGAGGAAAATACAGAAATAGTGAGAAAGGCGGCAAATTTTGCAAAGGACTGGATGGCTTCACATGCCTTGGGAGAGATGAAAGCAGAAAGAAAAAGGAAATGAGTATTCGGAGGCCATTTGCACTTCCTCCAAGGTTCAAGTCAGGGCAGCATTAGGTAGAGGTGAGGTAATGCCTCTGTTCCTAAACTGTTTTCAAATTCATAACACTCCCTGGCTCAGTAACAATGGCCTTTAGCTGACATTAAGATGCACCTGTATCCCCAGGGCACATGGATGAACTGGGGGGGCCTGTTTACCAGCAGCCTCCTCCAAATCTCCTGCCAAGATCTGTGAGGCATGAGAGCACAACAGCTCCGTGTTCACAGCACCTCCAAGCTCTGGCAGACTCTGCAGCCCTTTCTGGTTCTTATTTACCTCATCTGACCCTGGGGGACAGGAAGTCCCCTTACTCACAGCTCAAGGATGAGGACCACATCCGTCTTGTTCTCATAGATGTCATGCAACTTGATGATGTTGGCATGCAGAATCTGCTGCAGAATAGTAACCTCCCGTTCAATTTCCTCACGTGTCACTCCACGACGGCTGGCCCGACTCTGACGTTTTTTAATGAACTTTGCAGCATACTCCATACCAGTGCTTTTTTCTCGACATTTCTTCACTATGGCAAACTGGCCACTGCAAGGACAAGAAGAAAACAAAAATTCTCTTAAAGCTTTCCTACAATCGCAGCTTCCCAAATAAGCCATTCATATACAAAGCTGGATCCTGCAACCCCTGAGCAACGCTGCTAACCATAGAACAAGCTTTTTTTTAGTCCAATAGTGAGGACTCTCAGAATTCTGCAGTTAAAGTCACTGGAGCATAACAAGGTAGCCTCCTGCTGTGTCTGAAATTTAGCAAAACCAAGCAGTGTCTGAAAAGAAGGGAAGACAGATGTGACGATCTCTAAAAACCAGTTCATGTCTAAATGAATAAAATCGGTCTCAAAGGTTCAAATTACCACTCCTTCACAGGCTCAAGCCATTCAGGTCTGCAACACACCACTGGATGTTCTGAAAGGACACACACACATTGAAGTATTTCCCGTAAGAATAATCTCTCAGAAAAGAACTCAAAGGATTGATAACCCTGTGGAAACATAGAACTGGCCTCCAGCAACCAATTTTCACATAAGAGAATGGTTTATTCATACGGCTGCACTTCACTTGATAATTTAGCTGTAAATGTAACTACAGTAAGTGCAGCTTTCTCACTGCACCTCAAGGATAAAGAATTTCCCACTGTTCCAAATAGTAAAGCAGCTGCATTAAAGTTTAAAAGGCCCGTAGCTGCTACTCATCAATAAAATTTTCCTCATTGTGGCTCCTAAAGCAAGATATTCCAGTCCAACTGTAATATTCCCCCCTTATCTCCCAAGAGCGAAACACTGGGAGGCCAGATGATTAACTCAAATACTACCAGCCCTGCAGGCTGCAGCCTTATGTCAGGGGTGGGAATTTTTAACGAGACAGTTGTTACTGACTCTTCAATAGCAAAGTAGGGGACCCTGCTTTGTTCTCCTTTGTGTAAGCTTTTCTTTCTTCATCACACTCAAGGGGCATTGCTTGAACTTAGAGAAGGCACCGTGACCACAGAGTTGATGTTCCCTCCTTCTCAACTGTCTTTTGAAAAAATAACTGTAATCACGACGAGGGATGTCTTATCAAAATTAAGGATGAAAGGTAGTGCGCAGCTAAAGGAGGATCTGAGTAATACCAATTCTACATAAGGCAAGAATGTGGAATGAAACAGTGATAATTCAGAGGATCCTTTTGTTCATCCCATTTGAAAGGGACAAGAACAAATGTGTTGTATCTTAGAAATGCTTAATCACACTAAAATCATCACGGGCATACAAACGAGAAAATTAAGTCATTATATCATACCATGTGTTTGCATATGCACAGGATCGCTCATTAGATTCTGCAGCTTTTTAGGTTTGATTTAGTTTTGTAATACCCAAATTAAGCAATGAGTAGTGGGCATATAGATATTAACTCCTTCGGTTGATTAAATGAAGATAGACAAATACCTGTAAGTCTGAAGTTACGTGGAAATTATATGGCTTGAATTTTCATCACAAACTCTAAATCTCAAGTAGTCTTAACTAAAATCAAGTTAAGATAAAGATTCTCCACAGAATTCATGCAAAATTTGCCTTGTTTGGACACAAACACTCTCCAATTCTCCACTAGTCCTTAGATCTTAAAAAGATGAAAATCAAAACCTCACAAGTTCTACAAAAAAGAAAACCTAGGTTAAAGCACAAAAAGCACTGATGTTAATTCTTTCAAACAAAACTGATGCAAACAGACTCGCTGCTCTCCTATCTCAAGTACCTCCAACTCAGTTAACAATGAGGAGTAAAAATATGTGGTTCTGACATAAACTTAAGTCAGTCCAAACATAAACAAGGTCAGTTCATTCCATTCAGGATGCGTTTCATTCACTTACTGCTCTCTCTCACTGCTCAATGGGAAGCCCAGTATTCTCCTTGATTCAGTGATTTCAATAACTTTCATACGAAGAATAAACTACACCGATTTTTAAACAAATATGTATATTTTGATGAACCTTCTAGCACCTAATGGTACTTCAGATTTTTATTACTTTACCTTTCCATAACTATTAGTGCGGATGTGGACATACTGATGTGTTAAGTACATAAAAAAAAGGGGGGGGGGGACACACTTAATTTGAGCCTGTGGAAAACAAGTATCCAGTGGGGAAACATTTTAGTGGCAAGAACAACTGTCAAGGAAAATTGCTCTAGTAGCAGCATTTGGAGATTGTGTTCGGTAAGTCGAATGGCAGGCTGCTGCTGACAGCTCTGGGAGCAATTTCTCTGCAATAAAATCTTAAACAGTATGAATAGGAGGAAAAATTGTCTTCTTTTGTTTGGAGACTAGTTAAAGGACCTCACAGCCCATCTGCAACCTCAAGTAGCAATAGCCACCTTAAACCTCCTCTGCCAGAAACCACAGGCTGAGGGTTACTTCTTGTTACCTATTTTTCCATTGCTAGATTACAGAAGGGATTTATCAAACTCCCTTTCAACAGAGGGAAAGAAAAAAGACAAGCCCACAGAATCCACCCTGCAAAAAGGGCACGTATGTACCATTACAAACACGACGGTGCTGATGAAGCGCACCACATAGCTGGAGAACGGAGCCCATGGATAAGGTCAGACACTTCAGTCTGCTTTGTATCAGAGTTCAGTACCTCTTGTGGTAACTGGCAAGCTGCAAAGACAGAATAGGACTTTAGTTTAAAAAAGTGTGGCTGAAACTACCGCTTCATGGAAGCTGCCTTTTGATTTGGCAACTTGGTATCAAAGGGGAGCGGAAGAAGAGGCTGTTGGCTGATTTCTGCAGAATGTCAGCAATTGAAAGGCAAGGAATCACAGCTCAATTCCCTGCTCCACCCTTTGCACAGTTATTGGAATGAAAAACATGGAAACTTTAAGTCTATTGTGTGTACTCCATATCCTACCAAGTATTCCTTGGGCAGAAAAGGCTCAGGTTTTCTCAATGAATATCTTTACACCTAGGAGCAGCTCTGTTCTCCCCTGCCTCAATGCACCCTATGTCTGAGATCTCACTCTGCAAAAATTGGCAGGTCTCCAGTCTCCAAACACACCTTTAGTATCAGACATTTCCTTACTCAGAGCTTGCAAGGAAAAGACTCATCTTAGAGATAACATTAACCTTTAACTAACGTCATTTTATCAGCCAGGATCTCTTCCTAAGTATCACAATCACAGTCATAAAATGCAACCCCCCACAACAACTCTGTGAAAGCACCGAGCTGTTATTGTTTTCAGTATTATTATATCCTTCACTAGCTTGGTAAATGAGAGACGCAAGTACAGTTGGAACTTAAATTATGCAGTATACACAGTAATTATATTCAGAACCTTATAATTATAAAATGTACTTAGTGCTTCGTTAATACAGACAGCTCGTTAGAGTCTGTCAAACCTACAAAGGCAAAGAAATTAAAAATGAAAGCTGTCACATGGTGCTCGCTTGCTCTCAGAAGCTAACACTCCATAGCAGAGGCAGCCTCTTATTTCAAAGGGTTCAAGCAGTGCCTGAAGTACTGCTTTTTGTTTCCCTTTTCATACATATCCTGAACAATTCTCAGGAGGGATATGGGAATGGATGGAACAAGGGTACTTCTCCCTTTAGGAATAATCAATCGCAAACAAAATCAAGGCTGCAGCCACTTGTAAAATCCATTAACTCATTCATATTTCTGCCTCCTGATTTTATCATAATGTGCAAACCCCACAGAACTTAGGAGAGTGAAATTCCTGCTACAAAATCCCCAAACTTCTGCTAGAAGAGTTCGTTCTGTAGTGCTGAGAGCTGTTTGTGCACAACACTGGGGATGTCATGGGGTTTTTTGTTTGTTTGTTCATTTTTTGCAAGACATACATCTTGTTTGGTTCAGGCTTTCTCAAGACACATGGTACTAATGTTGCTGTGTTTGCTTCCTTGAATTTTCTCTTGGGACATAAATTTTGTCAGAAGAGTTCAGGGAAAAAAATATTTTATGAGTGCTGATTATGGGAATGAACAGTCACATCTGCATTTAAAAAATCCATTGGTGCTATGGATTTTGTTTAATTAAAAGCTTACAAAAATAATAATAACACAGCATAGGAAATCCTATCTTCTCCTTTTACATACTTAGAGTCTTGGACAATTGTTCACCAGAATATTCATCCCCTTGTAATCTACTATTATCCCCCATGCACGTGTACCCACGAACACACACTATTTGCTCTTGACCCAGTCTCTGTGGCACTACATTTATCCCTTAAAAAAAGCCTTTTGCAGGTAGTTTTTACTGAGACAGTTTGTGACTCAGTAGAAGAGCTTGCAAGCCATAGGGAAAAATACAAATGCACAATTTCTTAGCCTAGGACACTGAGGACAGTTACAATGCAATGACCCACGATAGTGTCTATCACTCACGCTCACCCGTTGCTCACTGCAGCGCACGTCTGCCTTGTTCATGCTTATTCCTAAATTCCCAGGATCTTTATTAAAGCATCAAAGGGTATTGCTAAAGCATTTTCTGACCACATTTGGGACTGCTGTAACAAAGCAGCAGCTGGTGTATCTCTCCATACAGCCAGCCTAACACTTTGCCAAGCACTGATACACTGAAGCACACAAAGAGAAGAGCTAAAGGCAGGAAAAGGGACAAGCAGGGAGAAAAGTCTTTGAATAAACGCTGAAGGGGTGGCATATTGCTCTACTTTTCTACCAGACACAACGAATAGTTCATGTGGAGGTCCATAAAGCTATTAAAAAAAAGCCAAACAGGATGGCTCACTGGTATTTTTCAACCACGGTCAGACACATTTTGGATTTCTTGCTGGCTACGGAGCTTATAAAGTCAAGGACCAAGACAACCGTGTTTCTGCACTTCCTAACGCATTTGCATTCAGCACTTAAGAATCAAATGGCATCAGCTTCCCAAAACGTTCAGTCTAGACTAGGAAAACGTAGAAGGAAGAGAAGTATGCCTCTCCGACATCTGAGCTGACACCAATGAGAAATTAAGCCATTTACTTAATTTCATATGGGGAGTCTGCAGCTGATCTTGGACTTGAAACTAAATTTCACAGCTCAGATGTCCAAATTTCAGCCAAATGACTTTGCCAAAATTCATGTTTTTCAGTATATTGCTGAAATGAAGATGGCTTGGATCATAACCAGCAGTATTTACAACATACATAAGATAAGTGCAGAGCCTGACAGTTCCTAATTTTTCACAATTGTTTTTTTTAACTGAAGTTTGTTCTCTTTTAGAAGTATTTTGGACAGCTGTACAAAAGCCTTGTCACAGATTCAACATAGGCTGTCCTCAACTGTGGTAAAAGCTCAAGAGTATAAACAACAGCAGCTGCAACCTGCCACTTCTAATATAATTAGATACAACATCAAACCCACCCATCATTAATAAGGGAATTTATGCTGGCAATGAAGACAACCTATTATTCGCATTGTTACTATCATGTAGGAGATCTGTCACTGAATAAGAACACAGAGACAATATTACTGGGTGGTTTTGGAGTCTATTTTCAGCAGCATGCCTTAGAGGAGCACAAGTTCAGCGTATTTAATTGTTGTGCAGTTCAGGAGAGGATATGGAAAGCACATGGGGAAGAAAGGAGCTGGACAATCCAGAACAACAAGATAACTTCTTGTTTTTCAAAGTTTGTTTTTAATGTTGTTTCTGGAGGGTAATGCTCTGCAGCAGAATTTGGTGGCTTGAGAGCACGACAGGAGTGCACCCTGCCCAGCTGGCATGACTCGGTGCGTAACAGCGGTATGACTACAGAGCGCTAGAACAAAGAGAGCCTTTAAGCAACTGTTTGTGTAAGTATGGGTTTACATGAACCTTCCTCTGATATTCCAGAAACATCACATCGCCGAGCAGCTGCCATGAAACGCTGAACACTACCTAAACAAAATCCGGAGACGACAGGACAGGTCACCTGACTCCAGTCAGGCTCTCTGAAGCCACAGTGGGGAGAAGTCAGGAAGCTGATTCTGTCTGTCATTTGATAAGAGCAAATCGTTTAATACCAAGCAGATGTTCCCTTTCTGCATGTTCAATCTATTTCTTTATGTTCTGTCTCTATTAATCTTAATTTCATTCATTAAAGAATTCTGAAAAGGAGTGGGGGTTATCTTTTTAGTTCTTAAGATGTCAAATTCCCATAAAACAGTAGAACATGCTGAGAAACATAGTTTACATGGAAATGTGTTTACAAGGAGTTCTCTGAAAAGTGAACCAGAAAAAGGACAGTGCTCTGACATTGTGCCAGTCAAGAGGCAACACTCAATTCCCTAGATGAGCCAGGACAATTTACTGTGGAACAGATTTGTAAGGGATTTTAGGCAGCAACCTCCCACTGACTTCAACGGTAATTAGGTTCTTGCACACTTGATGGGAAAATAACCTCTTAGTCTTTCTGTACTTAATTTTCCTAAGTCTGTAAAATGCAGGTAATGCTACTGGAAAAATGAAATAAAATTCTAAGGGGTAAGCATCCAGCTGTACCTACAAATTCACTTCATATTTCTAGACATCATTAGAATTGCAATTATCGTTATAATTATTTATATTTTTATTCACTAGGTGTCCCTGCACAAGAAAACAAACTACAATAAAACCTAACGGCATCTCTACTAGGCTTTTAACTGCCTAGATGCACGCGCAGACCACTGTGAATGCGAGGGAGTTTAACCCTTGCCGGCTCAGCAATGCCAGCAGGACACGGCCAGGCAGCTGGAGGGGTGCAATCACGGCCTGTTGCACAGAGCAAAACACACAACTACTTGGCCACAAAGTTTTCTTATTTGAACGGTGTCATAAATATCTACTATTCTCTTCTGATGTTGGTTTTGACCTACAGCAGGTGGAGGGAGGTGAAAATTCAAAAAAAAAGTGGAAGTTTCGTCTTGCCACCTGAGGACAGAAACCAGCAATCTAAAGTACACCGAGCTCCAAGAGTACCAACACCGTAACACTGACATCAACACAGTTTGTACTGCGGCACCAGATGGAAAAGTTCATTAAACTAGCGAGGCCGGAAGCAAATGCTTTTAAGGGAAATAGAGATGACCTTCCCTTCGCCTTGATACTCTCCTCCCTCACATGTTTTGTTGTTGCCTACTATGTTTTAACAAGGTTAGACCAAGCTCTTCCTAGCCTGCGCCAGCTCTCGATCAGAAATGCACTTCTCCCAAGATTGAAGCTGAGTTAAAAGAAACTATGGTTGGTATGCCAGCCAGCTGGTTTTAACAGTATAATTAAATTCCGGACAATGTACGGGCCTTGGAGGAAACACACCAGAAGTCTTGAAGCCATACAACGCAGGAAGACAACAGAATTCAAGCCTGACTGCAATTCAGAATTATATTAGACACTGGGAAAGTAAAAGATACATCAGAGAACTTCCATGTTTTTGAGTGACCCTGTTTAAACTGCTTCCTCTCCATGTACTGAGGAAAACAGAAACACCAAGGCCCTGAGCTCAGCTCAGCCAGAAAAATGAGGCAACCTCAGGACTGCTCTCTTGACACACCTACCTTACAGCAATACCTCGAAAACAGCAGCTGTATCCACAGGACAGAACTGACTCACGTTTACATGAAACTACAAACACACAATCCTCACTTAAGATGATTCTCTGTGGAAAAGTAGGGCAAATGTTTGAGTCTCACAGCATCCTTCCCCACTACCCAAAATATGCTCCATGTATCTAAAAGCAAGGTCTGGGGCCCAAGGACATACACGAGACACGACATCACAAAAAACCAACAGCCTACTATAGGAAAGAGCTTACACGAAAACTGAAAAAGTGAGCTTTGACAATACAAGAAGGTGTTTGTGGTTTGAAAAAAACCCATGAATTTTATATTTGTCCTTTTTTCTTCACACTTAAGGCATTCAGTTGTGGGAATGCAAGCCTGAAAGGGTTTATTTGCTATTGCAAACTCTATTGCTATGTCAAAGGACAGAACTCACGTATGTGGTCACTTGTGCTTAGGAAGCCACACAGCTTAGAGATCTGATCTTAGGTTTACTAGAAATCACAAAGTTTGCCAGTCATTGGCTCTCTTTCTCTAACTGGATGATAAATTACGTTCGGTCCCATGACAGCACAAAAAAGAAACCGACACCCTATCCAGCATCACATATTCTCTGAACTCTGAGTCAATGTGATATTTTTAACCCTGAGAAGAATTTTATTTGTGTTTACTGACAACAATCAGTTACTTTACAGTCTATGTCATAAGCCAAGCCAGCTTCACCTTCCATTAGCATCACACTGCCCTTTCTCCAGAATGCTAACAGCATTCTTTGTTTTGATTTCACATAATCTACAGTTAGAGGTGAGCAAAAAATTCTAAAAATATATTATGAAACCACCACATGTAGGCTCTGAAGTTAAGATACATAAATACAGTCATCCGTAATAGTGTCTGGCTAACCTGAATGCTGGGCTTCTCGAGATTCAAGAGGCTGGCTTATTTCATTTCCGTGAAAAAGAGTCATTTATTCTCAGTTACAGCAGTTGTTTTTATTCCAACAGTTACATTCATCATGTCTTTTTGACACTGCTAAATTCAGATGGGTTTTAACTGGCAATCTCGAAGTCTGCATCTTATTAATCTTCCAACTTTTTCATTCCTATTTATTTTTCTTGGAAATACTGCACTAATAATTTTATCCTTTCATGGTTGAATTTTTGTTAACTTTCAAAGCAAAACCCTTGAGAGTTCTTGCCAAATGCCTTTCTTAAAAAAAAATCAAGCCTGAAAAAGACAGTTTCCTCTTAAATTTAAGCAATTAGAGCAATTGCACTACTGCACGTAATTTTATGGAGCTAAATATGCTCCTCCCTCTTTCCATACACTTGAGAGACTTCTGCCAGCTGTCAGTGCACTGGCATGCTCTTCCCAGCAGCAAGGATGGGATTCTGCTGGGAACTTCTATAATTCATTTGCATGCTCTCAGCTCATTTATGGACACAGCTGTGCAAGATTCACAAAATACATGCATAAAAGCACTTCCCTTGAAGTTTCTTGTAGGCATGGCCACGAAGAACTGGAAGCCTTCTGTAAATAGATCATAACAATAATTTCTAGCATGTTCTAATTTTTTTTAGACTTTTTTTTTTTAATAAACCAGGATTTGGTACAGCAAATACTCTGCTGACACCTCTTAGAGCTTCACAGAGAGCTTGAAAAATAAAATAGTCACAAAGGTCACTGTACTTCCTGTTTAAGCTGCAAATAAAAAATGACTTTTGGTTTATCTGGTTTCTGGTTTCCTCCAAACAAAATGCAAATGAAGTGGCCACCTCTCCTAAAGCAATTACACGGAACCTAAACTGTGGCCGATGCCAGATTATGACAGAACGATCTAAAACTTTTCTTAAGAGAGCGTTTAATGAGAATTTTACTTGGCTACTAAACAGTGTATAAATTCTTCATGCATGTGAAAGATACAGAAGTAAATGTCACAATATACTATGGCTTTCTTTTGAACCTTTCACACGAGATTAATACAGAAATATCAGTAATTTACCACATCCCTGTGATACGAATGGGAAGAAAATTTTCATGATATTACCGACAACTAACACGACTCTATTTCAGGCTCACTCAGTGCCCGGGCAGTGTCAGGGTGACTTCTAACAAAACCAGTTAATGCTACATGGAGAAGTATCACAATACCACTACTCTAACAATATGCTCATTTTTAACCCTAATGAGATGCCACTTTTAAACACTCCAGCATTTTCACTCACAACTCATGTTTTTACTAACAGACTGTGCAGTATTCTAGAATACAGTGACTTTACAGGGTAAGTTTCTCTATTCATGACAGGGAAGTGCTGAGCACCTTTGGACATAACGTTGTCTCTGCTCATGTCCCTGCGTGGCTCCTTTCACCCCCATCTCTTTACAGCTCACGCAAAGGTAACCAACACATCCTGGCCCAAAGATGATCTGTGTCCACTGCCAGAGGAGACAGAACAACAGAGGAACACAGACTTAAACAGAAGGATCTAGTTTACTGCAGTAAGTAGAGAGCATATAAACCATTTGAGTTTCAGAGTAAGATTTAATAAATCTAATGCTTCTGGACAACGCTATGAATTATTGTGAGTTATCAATAAAGTAACACGTTATCTGCATTACAGCCAATTAACACCTTAAACATGATTTTTGGGTCATTAGCCCCAAGTCATGAGAAGCCATGCTACCCACTGAATCATCACCAGCATCTTCTGAAGGTGTTTAATGTTTTTTGAAACTTCCCAGTCACGCAGCAGCAAGCCACAGGGCCCTTATCAGCTCCTGAGTTTGGAAGAGCAGAGTCTGCAGATACCGCATGAGCCTGGCATTTCTGGCAAGTTCGCAAGAGCCTGGCAAGCATTTTACATAATCTGAAGTTCAAGAACAAAATGCACATGATAAAATTTTTTCCCCACTTATCACACTTAGCTTTTAAATTGAGTATCAGCTCTCAGAGTGGTAATGAACAGAGTCCAGAGACCTAGGGAAGGTCAAAAGCTGACTCATGCTCAGCAG
>NW_009694594.1:33570-43617 GCF_000703405.1 Apaloderma vittatum
TAAGCTGTTCCTTCTGCTATGAGGAGTGACACCAGTGCATACATAATACACATGTAGAAACTTAGCACACTGCACCTTCCTGTTTAAACATCCAAAACCAGCTAGATATTGACTGAATGCAATCTCCCTGGGAGCAGATCAATTGTAAGAGGGTAGCGGTATTATGGTTAAATGATTTTTCTCCTTGCCTATGTATGAAACAGATGGAAATCATACTAGCATTTTAATCAAGGTTTTAGGAAATTATCTGCAAGGCCAAAACCACAAGGGGTTGCTGAAACTCCCCTTCCACTGCTCTTTGTGGACTGTTTTGGTCTGTCAAAACAAGAGGTGGAAGTTATCTCCTCATCTTATTTAATCTTTGCTTTACTGAAGTAAACAATCTCCTCCAGCCGCAGGACAGCACAGAAGGTACGTTATTTGTTCTTCCCACTCTTCCTACATCGGGAAAAAGGACAGATCAACAGAAATCCTCTCTTTGTGAGCATTATAGATCCAGATATTCATTTGGATTATGGACTTGGATAACTTTAACTGCTCTCTCAGAAGCTGTAGATTCAGTAACAAGGAAAGCTTACAAGTCTTAGCTTTAGGATACACAGGGACCCACTTACGGTGTAACTGAATCTGCTTTATGGGCTGCGCAAAGCGGGTCCATGACTCCAACCCAAACATGCTGGCACTAGATAGAACAAGTCTAGCTATTTCAGTGATTGTGCTAAGTCTCTCCTCACGAAAGCATCACTGTGTATCATACTCAGCTATTAAAAAAGGTTTTCACTCCGGTGAAAACCACTGCTGTAGAGTTTTAATAAGTAATAGACATCATCCGATCTAAATTAAGCTTGACCATCAGACAAGTATCTGCAAGCCCTATTCCTAATAAGGAATTCACTTGAAAAAAATGCCTGACTTACTAATTAAGGCCAGTTCTAAATAAGCAAGGCCAGTTCTTCCTAGTTACTGTAGACAGAGCAGCCTTGTTATGAGAAAAAAAAAAACCAAATGAACAAACAACAAAAATTTCCACAATTTTCAGTGCACTTTCAAAGATTTTGGAAACAGTTGAAGTAACATTGAAAATTAACAGGCATATCTGTTTAAAAAGGAAAAAGTATGCTCAATCTGCTAGAAGAAATAAATAAAGAATTAAAAAAAACCAAACTCAAAATATTGACTGCATCAGACAGTTGATTACGATCATAGTGATGGTGACCAAGTACCAGATGCCAAAACTGTCTCAGCAAAAGATTTAATATACCTCATACACAACGCAGAGGATGTTTTGTAACAAGAAATAGTAATAGAGGTGCTGGTTAGTGCTCAATAATTAAATTTACATTTTGCATCAAAAGCAAAGACTTGGTTTGCGTGTGTTGTAGAAAAAAATACTCCAAGGTTATTCTTCCAAATTTAAAGAACTAATTCAAATTATAAATTAATCTAAGAACAGAGCTATGGTCCATATCTGAGAAAGCCAAATACCGAACAATTCCTATAGACAGAAAAAACATTCCTGGTAGGAAAATACTGTGCGATGTGTGTTAAGGGTAAATTTCCTAACTGCAAACACACCCCTCTATTTACCAGGGAGTCAACCTAGCCGGATGACATGACTTTTCATCATAGATTTCCAAGTTCCTCCCCTACGACGAATACTTCAGTTATCTCTGCTTTTTGTTTTCATTACATAAATAAATATTTACTAGTTACGCTGCCAGAACAGTGATTATGTGCCAGGCCCCAAAGTCCCATCATCACTGGGGGTTTGGACTACCTGATCTTTCAAGGTCCTTCCAACTCCTAACATTCTGTGAAAATGTTGTATTTGCTGTCCTTTTAAGCTTCACTCCCCAAAAAAGGTTTCACCTGGATCAGTGATTGGAGCTGATCCTCCACACACAAGGCAGGGAGGAGGTAGGAACTTGCAGGAGAGGGGACTACAGGAGGCACGACATTGATTAAAGATCTATCATAGCTTTAAACTGCCATAAAGAAAAAAATAAATGAGGAAACAACCAGGTAGTGATATTTAAGCACATACAGCAGAAATTTCCTCAAAATGAAATACAGATCACCCTAATATGCAGAAATATGTCAGTCTTGCTGTAAACTTAACTTCCACAGTCTGAGCCCAATTCACTCATATTTAGCTCAGTTTTTGCATTAACCAGGCATTAACATGGGCTTCTAGAACTCTTCAGGCATGGGATCCCACAGAAAACAGCCACCTCAGTACTCTAGTTTCCCCAACTTCAGCAAGCCATGCTTGGCTTTTTTCTTGTCAGAAAAGCTCTTAAAACTTCAAAGCATACCCGAGTTGCCTTCCCCAGAGCCCACCATCCTGTATCAGCAACAAACTGTCCTTCTCTCCCAATAGAGAGGATTTGAAACTAGCCAAGTGAACAAAACATTTCTCCTGTTTCTCATGAAGTTCTGATTTCCTACAAAGATCGGTTTATCAGACTACGCATCTTGTATCCATCCAAGATCTCCTACCTCTGCAGAAAACATAGCAGAGCTAGACGAAAGCTGGTGAAAGCTGAGGCTAGAGATGAGCAGAGCTCCCACCCACTGCAACAGGCAAGAAACTGGAAAGGCAGGTAGTAGGGCTGGCACACACTGCAGAGGAAGGCAGAGTCCCTTTCCTACAGCAAAAGGAAAATAACAAGGAAGAGGGGCACTTCCTTACCCAGGAACAATACTTTGAGGTTTGTCTCTGATAAGCACGACCTAAGTCCTTGTACGATGCAGAGAGCTGAGCTGTGGTGAGCGGGACACTGCCTCAGGACACCGTGGGGCCGCTCTCACACCACACACTTTCTCAATGGGCACTTTCATTAAACGCTGCCGGACAAGCTCCGTGACACTTTCTACCCTTAGCCCAGACTTGACATGTTACAGTGACACTGCCCAGAAGGTACAAATGTCAACAGCTCTCAACAGCCTGGCTGGCAACACATTTAGGTAAGAGATTAATGACTCCATGGTACAACCTTTTATAAATTACACTGCACATATCTGAAATTCTAGCACACTCTGTGCACCTACCACGACCATCAGTGATCGCTAGTACAGCTGAAAAAGGCTGCTGCAGGCTCGTACGAGAACTCCTTTTGTCCAGCTAGACAGAACTACCCATCCAAATCACAAGTCCTGAAACATTTTCTTAGAAGGCCCTCCCCTTCTCTTGTCATAAATTTTGAGAAAGAAGAAAAATAATATTTCAATATTCTAGCAATAAGCTATATTACAGATCTCTTAAAGGGTTCTTTTTTATTTTAAAATGTTGACATGTGTAAAATTCACTCTAGAGGCTCCTTCTCTTTTTACGCTCCCTTTCAGCCAGTGGTAGAGAACCTCAGTCCCCGCAGACTTCACACTTACAAACACTGGTGAGGCTGAATCTGGAATCTTGTGTCCAGTTCTGGGCCTCTCAGTTCAAGAGGGACGGGGAACTGCTTGATAGAGTCCAGTGCAGGGCCACAGAGATGATGGAGTGGAACATCCCCCTTGTGAGGAAAAGCTGAAGGATCTAGGTCTCTTCATTTGGGAGGAGACTGAGGGGGTGACTTCCGGAATGTTAACAAATATGTTAAAGGTGAGTGTCAGGAGGACAGAGCGAGGCTCTTCTCAATGATGTCCAATGACAGGACAAGGGGCAATGGGTACAAGCTGGAACACAGGAGGTTCCACAAAAACGTTAGAAAAAACCTTTTCCCTGTGAGGGTGACAGAGCCCTGGCACAGGCTGCCCAGGGAGGGTGTGGGGTCTCTTTCTCTGGAGATTTTCAAAACCCACCTGGACGCGTTCCTGTGTGACCTACTCAGGGTGACCCTGCTCTGGCAGGGAGGTTGGACTAGATGAGCTTTCGAGGTCCCTTCCAACCCTGAACATTCTGTGATTCTGTGAACTGATATTATCTTGCAGGAAGTAATTTTAAATAGACGTACATGATAATAAAGTATCGCAGTCATTCAACATAGGCCATGCTAAGCTTCCCAAGTATAGGTGCTAGAATGAGCAAGCCCATCAGCATTTTCTTTTCTCTAATGCCACATGCGATTAATATTTGAAACTGTGAGGGAATGTTGGATCTAGGCAGCTAGTTACAGCACACAGCTGCAGTTATGGAAAACCTGCTCCCCCTTCCTGCAAAGAGTTTTCTCTCACACCATTGCCTTACCACAGGAGCCAGCTGCATTTCCAGCATTGTGATTCTGCAAATGATCTGGCTGAAGAATCCATAAATGCACCATTTGCAGGGTTTTATACAGCTGGATCTGAAGAGCCTTTGCTGCAGCTACCTTCAATGCTGCCCAGTGACAGGAAGGGTCTAATGTCATCACCAGACCAGATCTATCTAAGCCTTCCAAAGCAGCATCTGCAGTGGATCATAGAAGCCTCCTTTCCTAAGTGCTGTGCGAAGACTTTTAGATAAACAGGTGCTGGCTCTGTCGGTGAGATCCTATATTTTAACTTCTGACTGGATCCAAGCTAGAATAAACATTATGCCTGTATTAATAACTACTTTTGTTCTGAAGAAATCACAAGCTCAGTTAGGAGGACACAAACAGGACAGACTCTTCACAGACATTGTTTGAAAACCTGTTTTTGTAAGAGACTTCTGTGCCAGAATTATGATAAATTAATCCTTTTACCCGCCTGCACCTGTCAGCAACTAACAAGTTGTTGCAAACATACTGAATGAATAGAAGGCATCTACAGGTTCTAAGGGCATCAGTTAGCATTAGGAAAGATTCTCATGCCTCAGTCACCACAACCTGTCTAACGAGTTATTTTTCCTCTAACAAAGCAAGAAATCATTTGGCACTGATCCTCATCTGTGGCTGCTACTCAGAGACACAGAGGCACGATAACCCAGTGATGTTCCACATATAATACACAGTTGAAACAAGAGCACTGAAAGTGAAAATACCTTGACAAAGACAGTGTAACATCACATTCATGGGCAGGTGCAAAGCAGATAACTTGAATGCATTCAGAGTTAAAGGAGCTAATTCCAGTCTTGCCATCCCCTTCTCACAATTTACAATTGCAGGGTTTTGCTTGAAAAATGTTTACAAGCAGCACAGGTCTCCTTGTTAGAGTTTGCCTACTTCCTTCAAGCTTTTCACAGAGTGTTTTTCCTTACAGATATAGACTTGGATTTCTCATCTACAAGAAGCGTTACACGTAAAATGCTGGGAACTAGAACACGGTTTTGTAGTGCAGCTCAATACCCATTTGTCACACAGGATGGCACCTGCACATGCACACTTCCACTCCTTCTGGTTTATTCAAAAGGTCTTTCTTGCATATAACATGCCTATTTATAAAAGGCAACATTTTCAGGCTCCATGCCTTAGCGCACTCTCCTCTAAACTCAGCCCATCACCCGGCACGTGGCGAGCACCAGCTCCACAGCATAACCCTGGGACCAGTCATGTTTCTGTGACACACAGCCAGGAAAGGAGGGGGCTGCTGGGGCCACACAAGCCTTTACCAGCCTGAGGCCTCTCCAACAGCAAGGGCCAGCCTTTACTAGGTTGTCTCAACCATACTTCTCCATTCAAAAGACCTAATAACCATCAGCTTGAAGAGGAGAGTGAGGTTCCTCATCTCAAATTCACAAATCAAAGTAAAACCACGCTACGCAGTTTTCAGTTTCTCATATTAGCAGTTTGACTGTTAAAGCACATACTAGGGACTGCTAGGTTAAAAAAACCACGCCTTCTACACCCTGCACACACACATGGAATTTCGTTACTCCTCACTGTTGTCAGATTTTCACTTTCAGGCCAATGTTCTCAGGACTAGTCAATATTCAGAAGCAGGCAGTTACAGAAAACTTCATAGCTGAGGCCTTCCTGAGAGGGAAGGGAATAAAAAAATCCTCAAAGAAAACCAAAACCCAAACCCCAGAAAATAACTGCACTTAAAGGAAATCTTCTCAACAACTCCAAAGATGAAATAGATGGGAGTGGAAAAAAAATAAGATTTGGCAGGGAAACAACTTCAACGGAAGTGTTTTAATGTAACTTAATTATTGGCCCTTGAAAAAGGCTAATTGCACATACACAGTCATTTATCAAAACCAACTGCCAGACATTGGGAAAGAAGCCAGCATGTGTATAGCCTTAATTTAGCTATTTGCATATTAAAAAGAAAATCATCGGAGGGCTGGACACTGATTGGAAATCAATTTTCCTCAGCAGAGCCCTGCATGTTGCAAAGTCATTCAGCTCACAAACCCAGTAGAGTGTTTAAGCAGGTGCTTACGGTTAAGCTTGGTAATAGCCCATTAACTCAACCTATAATTAATACTAACAAATAAGGCTTTATAGATTAAAAGCTATATACAGGTATCAACCAGTCTAGCTGAAATTTTGACAGGTAAACCTTCAAAGGAATACATATGCACTGTTTTGCAGGCTGATAGCAATGTGTTCTGTCTGTCAGTGCTCTGAGACAGCTGAAAACAACAATGCTGCACAGCACTGTTCAAAACAAGAAGCCAAATTAAAGCACCGCACCTCTGACGACAGCAGCGTGAGATCCCATTTCTCAGCTGGTTCAGAGAACTGACAGGTGAACTCAGTCTAAAGCACAGACACAGATGACACCTCTCTAAAAAAGACAATGTAAACGTACCTTCTGTTGTCCTAGTTGCATAAAAGAAATAGGAAAAACAGTTAGCACACGTAACCAAAAAAAATCAAATATGCAAAGTGAAGATTTTGAAAGGGGGTGTGTTTCTGTTGTTGTATATTGTGATTGATTTAGGCGATCTGCAGAGTCATTGTTTTAAGATGTGGCAAATACCCTCCTGTGTCAGCTTTTAGAGCAGCGTGGTGTCATCAGTGCAAACTTACCTTCCTAGCTCCTCCCCGATTTCATAAACATCCTCCACCTTCTGTTGCTTGAATAAAGCCATACTTGGACTTTTCATTGATGCACAAAGATGATGCAACTAGAATATTAAGAAAGAATGACATTTGTTACAATCTTCCAATAAGCAAAGAATCAGCAAAACACACTTCTGTTATAGTCTCGGTCAAACCATGAGGGTCCAAATCGGGAAAGAGGTGAGCGAGTGCCTGTAAATGAAGAGGATTCTTGCCCCTCGCTGAAGTACCTGAGCACACACTTAACCAGAAGCACAGAACACACTTTGAAATACAAATGTGATGGAAGTGAAGCAACTAATTAATAATTTTACAAACTTATAGACAGCAAAGCACTCACACCACGCTAAAGAGAGCTAAGTGTGAGAATCAGCGCTACAGGCTTCTTCATTAAAGTGTCAGCAGGCAGACCATGAACCAAAGAGACCACAAGGCAGAGCTTCCTTTTTCTCATGTCAGGCACAGATTCTGAAGCACGGAGGCAGGACAGCAAATGGAAATCCAGACTACGGCTGCAAAAAGGCATTGTGATTCCATCTGCACGGTTCTCGGCACAACATCTTTCGTCACACACTACATGTTTCAAAGAAGAAAAACACGAGCAGCATTTGCGGCATGCATTCCTCTGTGTAACTCTGAAATTTGTTTCCAGGACACAATCTTTTAAGTTGATAAGCAATGTGAGGTCTGCAAAGACAAGCCTCACATTGGAGCATCTGAGCATCTGGGAGGGCATTACGCTGTGCTGCTGCTGGCAGAGAAGACCAGAGATCAGATTATTCCTTGGGATACACCCAACACAGCAGCATAAATTGTGTTAACAAAAGGGATTTTAACACAATAATCGGCCAACTAGTTTACGACATGTTTGGTGTCCCGTGTAGATGAACACTAGATGAACACGAGTATAATCCCCAATGGCCCAAACAACAACCACTACTCAAGAGCACAACAGGTAAAATAGTTGTAAGGCCTCTAGCATGACAATAAAATCTAATTACACTGAGCCAGCGTTGTGCTCACACATCTCTAGGCTTCAGCAGCGTATCCGTATTTCTTAAAGCAATGTGCATTTCCTTATGAGTATCAGATGCTGCCTGTTTCAGATGCACTGGGGACTTCCAGTTTCTCTATTTCTATACAGCTCCTGCATGTTTTTAAATAGAGCAGTCTTTGGCATCTAACTGTGGCACATTGCAAAACATATTTCATGAGCAAATAAAGCTCTATTTTGATCTTTTAGAAATACATTCAATTCAATATTGCAAGAAGATCCAGCTATTTTGATAAATCAGCAGGCTACTTACAAAACAGGACAAAGTACCAAAGAGCAACTGCAGAGTTCCTGTCAAGTTGAAGTGCACATATTTTTTACAATTGTTTTCTAAGCATATACCATAAGCAGCAAATACACTGTAAAAATCTAACAACTTGTTAAAATGCTTTTGTCATGCAGTCACCTCAGAAAAAGGACTGGCTGCTTTGGTTTCCTCCTCCCTTTTTATAAACTCTTGGCTTCTAACACATGGGAGGTATGTGCAGTATCAATTCAATTCCTTGCCAAACACGCTGCTTCTATTGCTTCAAAAGAACAGAAATAGTGCTTCTACATCTATTTTTTGGCTGATGTTAGCCAAGCTTACACATTAGGACAAAAATTATTTGACTACTTTATTTCAAGCAGGACTACAGATACCAGTTGGGAATAACATTCACTCTTTGAAAAAACAGTGGCAGTACGTTAAGGGGTATCAACAAAACCAGATGTCCCTCTGCCAGGCGTGCAGCACCAGTTCCACAACACACGAGTTGAGCAGGGGTACCTGGTTCTGTCTCTCAGTGACACGATTTTATACAATTCCATGACAGCTCCCATCATATACGTAACATCTCTGTTCACTGCATCCTTTTGGATTGCCACTTCCAAAGCAAAAGGAGATGTGGGGAACTTCATGACCACTCACTTCACTCCTTTCCCTTGAACAATGTATTTTTTAGGTGAGGACCTTCTAATGGCCTGCTCCCTGCCTACAGCCTGCTCTCCTCTACACTCTTTGCTCCAAGGCAGAGGACAAGATACAGGGCACACACGCTATTCTGGCAAGCCTCACTTCATCTCTCTAAAGGAGCTTCACTCTTACCAGATGTTGGGAAATATTTAAGTTATACATCACAACTGCATCCTCTCCTTTCTGACAATCAAAACACATCCATTTCTGTCACGTTTCAGAAGAAATTACCATTTTCACTGCATAACAGACACTTGTAGACACCTCCCTTTCTGAAGGATGTATCCCTGCACACCTCATGGGAAGGTGTGCGTATTTTGATGGGACACGACTGACGGGCATCTGTCGTACAATCAAAATACATCCATTTCTGTCACGTTTCAGAAGAAATTACCATTTTCACTGCATAACAGACACTTGTAGACACCTCATGGAGGAGAGGGAGGTGCAGGGTATCCCTAGCAATAGCTTTCACGCTCTCAAAAGCAGCCTTGCTGGAGGTCTCCACTGCAGATGTGATGGCTCCCTTGTGGGCTCCGTGAGGCCTACTGCATTTTCAACAACAAATCTGCTTCAAACTCCAGTTTCAGAACTCTGCAATAGAGACAAATTGCCTCCCACACCTTCCGGTATAACTATGCTCTAGTGATGACCTCTCTTACCCAGCTACCTGAGGGAAATGACAGAAAGCAGACAGCTTGTGACACCAAAGACCAGAATAACCACAGCACTTCTAAAGTATACTGTAGAAATCAACACTTGCATTTGCATGCCTCTACCAACGGCGTTACAATGTGGCTTGGGTTTTTTTGCTTCCACCTTCCATCCTCATACTTTCCCAGACATTTTCTGGCTGATTCTTACTTTTCAAGAGCTTTTCAAGATGAAGTCAGGTGAACTGTTCTGCTACTTTGCTCATTAATTCCTTTCTCAAAGCCACGTTTATGCCTGGAACAAAAATGTCTCTTTTCTAACTTGCAATGAAAATAAACCACTCAAATTCTGCTTTGTAAGCAAATTCTTGTATTCCTCAAGCAACCTTTCAGTCTTAAGAGAAAGCTCATTGACCAATATTGCTCAGCGCGTAAAACTGCAATCAATAAATTATATTTAATAAATTATATTTATTA
>NW_009694595.1:0-232 GCF_000703405.1 Apaloderma vittatum
AGCGAGCTGTTTTTCCCCGCAGCGGAGCGGAAGAAAGGGAAAGAACGGGGGGGGAGGAAAAACAAACTTAAAAAAAAAAAATCTTGCTACGTCCTTAGCCAAACCCACAGGATGATATTCTCCCCCGTGAAACTCTGCGCCGGATTATTATTATTATCATCATCATTATTATAATTGTTATGATTAGTGTCCCGTCTCCCCTCTCTCTTGCAGAGCGCCAGCACCTCCGCCG
>NW_009694595.1:341-800 GCF_000703405.1 Apaloderma vittatum
TCGGGGTGTTTTTCCCGCATCACTTGGTGTTACTCCAAACTTCGCTGCTGCTCCTCTACAGCTGCCGAGCAGAAAACAGAAGTTCCCTGAAGTACAGTCCGCCTCAGAAACATACTTTTTAGCAGCTGGTTGAGGAGGCAGAAGGCAAGTCCCGGCCAGGGAAGGGCTTCTCCCTTTTAAAAGCAGCGATCGAAAAGTTGCTTCTTCTTCCTCCTCCTCCTCGCGTGTGTGTGCGTGTGCCTGCCCGTGAATGGGTCCCTATGTGTCTATGGAGTTAAAAGGCTCCTTTTAAAAAATGTCCTTTGCATCACCCGCATCAGACAGACGGACATTTACTCAAGACTCCCGCAGCAACGTGAAGATCAAGCTTGACTTTTCTTCGCTCCCTTAAAAAAGAAAGAAGAAGAGGGAGGAGGGAAAATCTTTTTTTTTAAAAAAAAAAAGGGTGGGGAGTAGCCT
>NW_009694596.1:0-2032 GCF_000703405.1 Apaloderma vittatum
AGTCCCCTCATCCAGGGCGTGAATAAAGATGTTCAAGTTCTGGTTGTACTCCATGTGTGACCTGACCAACACTTACTGCAAACACACCACAGCAAACGGGACTCCTGAGACCGAGCCTCCTCACAAACACACGCGATGGTGCACGCTGTCCCCCCATCACCCCCGTGGCTCTCCCGTAGCGACGCTGGGCACCGCACCCTTCACTTTGCTGCGGAAAGAGAGGAAAACTGAAGGAAAACCCCACTAATTTTTCTGCACCTGGCAAATGATGTTTGGACTCCATGTTCGCACTGTTTCCCTGATCTTGCTTTTTGAACTGCCAACCGGTTTTCCTGAATATGTTTTAAAAGAGGAGAACGAAGAGAGTTTCCCTTCCCAGCGCTCCCTTAACGACCAACAAGCTGCTCTGGAGGCTGGAGCTGCTCAGCTCCGGCACTCTCGGAACAGCTCATGCTGGCGGCTGCACTCGGCTTCCATCAGCTCATTCTCTCATCACCTGGTCCTATTTCTGTTACAAAACAGGCCACAAAGCCTTGAATTACCCATCAGTTCTGAAATTGTAGATTTCAGGAAACGCTGAGCAGTCTGGCACAGGACCCAAGCACCAGGACTGCTGAGGGAAAGCACGGGCGTGGGAGGAGCTCACTTCTTACCATTTCGGGTTCTCACAGAATCAGAGAATTGTTTAGGTTGGAAAAGACCTTTAAGATCATTGACACTCTCTGTGAAAGAGGTAAGTGGTCCCAAAAGATACTGTTCACCAAAAGATCTTAAGACATTATTCTGAAGGCGCGTTAATTTGACAAGAGGGATTATACACACAAGCCTTTTCGAGAAGAGATTTAATTCTCTCCCTCCACACTTTTGTTGCTATAGAAATGAAGGTTGCACCAGCCTAGTGCAAATTACCTTCCTCCAACCAGATGGGCTCGCTGCTGCGAAACCCGTGTCCTGCGACGTACCGAAGCAGGGACCTCTCCAGATCAGCTGCCGCCATCCGAGCAGAAGCTCGAGTTGCACAACTCATCTGTCAAAGGTTCATTCCTCGCCTCCATTTCTAAGCGTGACGCCCCCTTTGCAGGGCACTCGCGATGTCTGGCCCTGCAAGGCCATTACTTAGGCTCTTCCCTGCTCCTCGCTGAGCCCTGCCCCTAATGTGGCTTCTCCCGGGGCTTGTTAATTAGTCACAACCAGACAGAACGACAGAAAGGGCCGATGTGATTTCCAGCTCCCTGCCTGCCGCTTCCTCCCAGACGATAACTCGCAGGAGCAGTAATCAGGCAAGGTTCCACCCGCTCAGCAGCGTTAATGCCAGCCCTAAATTAGCAGCGTGCTGGGGACTGGTGAGGAAAGAACAGCCCATAAACAAGCAGCAGAATGGAAAAGACTAAAGGAAGCTTTCTTAGAGCCACATGCAGTCATGGAACACCTCGAGGAAATCCAGAGCAACTCCTTTCACCTGGCCCCGCCTGGGAGAAGGAGAAGAAGCCCTTTGCCGCCTCCCTGGAGGCACCAGCAACCTGAGGAGAGCGAGGAGGTGCCGGGGGATGGAGACCCCAGTGCCTGACACAGGCAAAGATGCCAGTGCTAGTGGGGGAACATGAGCTCCAACCACGCTGCAGGAGGGAGGAACTCTGAATAGAATCACAGAATCAATCACAGAATCAGAATCGCGGGATGTTGAGGGTTGGAAGGGACCTCTAGAGATCCCCAGTGCAACCCCCTGCCAGAGCAGGGTCACCCAGGGCAGCCCCACAGGAACGCGTCCAGGCGGGTTGGAAAGTCTCCAGAGCAGGAGACTCCACACCCTCTCTGGGCAGCCTGGGCCAGGGCTCCGGCACCCGCACAGCGAAGAACTTTCTCCTCACACCGGAGTGCAATTTCTTATGTTCTAACTTAAAGCCATTATTCCTGTCCTATTACTGAGCACCACAAAAAGAGACTGGCTCCTTCCCCTTGACCCTCACCCCTCAGGTATTTCTATACGTTCATAAATCCCCTCTCAGCTGTCTCCTTTCAAGGCTGAACAGCC
>NW_009694596.1:2599-5696 GCF_000703405.1 Apaloderma vittatum
CTTGCAGGACAAATGTTCCAAACCCCTTCCCAGCCTGGCAGCCCGACTCTGTGCCCTCTCCAGCACCTCCGTGTCCCTCTTGGAGTGAGGCGAACAGGAGGAGATGGTGACTGCTGCACAAACATGGGCACCGCTCTCTCATACGCTGAGAAAAGGAGAAGCAATACGTTACTGGTGCAGTCCCAGTACTTTCCAGGTGGTTTTACCCGTCATTTCTACTAGTGACTTGGTCAGTTGACTGAGTAGGTGGGGGCTGACGTGGCCCAGGCGAGGCCGGGAGCACCGAGTGCTTGGCTCAGCAAGGAGGTGGTGGACACCTCTCTGTCCCAGCAACCGCCTCCCAGGAGGCTGTGGGGCAGAGGAGGAGACTCTTGGAGACACACAGGGCAGGGACAGGAGGCACTGACCCAAACTGAAGCCCAAGAAATGATAGTGAGATCCGCGGACAGCTTTTTCACCCTGGAAACAAAGAGCGGGTCGCAGGCCCAAGGGGGCTGTGAGCCCTCCAGCCTCGGAGACATGCAAAGCAACCTCACCCGGCCGGCCCTGCTCCGAGCAACCGGTTGTGCCAAAACCCCCAGGCATCCCCTCGACCTAAATTATTCTGTAATTCTGTGCATCAACACATTCGGCCAGGCACAGCACCTCAGGGCACAGAAATCCCTGCTTAGAGACATCTTCCTGTTTTTCCTCTCTTCTAAGAGGAGGCCCATCCAGATGGCTGGTGAGTACTCACCATTGTAATCTCTCTCCCTGGTCAACTAATCCCCATGACTGCGTAACAAAAACATAAATCCTGAATTGTCTATTGCTCCCAATTCTTTCCCGTCCCAGCTGTGCCATGTAGACTGTGGGCTCTTAATTTCATAGAGTTAATTCTGAATCACGTTAATCTCTTCCGTTAACACAGCTCATCAGAAAAGTCAATTCCCCCTATGATTGCCTCTTCCCAATAAAACCAAGCTCAGAATTCTCCCGTTTGCCTTATTCCTCCTCCAGACCGGATTAGGTTGGCTGAGGCCTGTCCCGCGCTCCTCATCCTCAGAGCTCTGGGGAAGGCTCTCACTGCCCTCTGGCGACCTCGATTCCGCAGCAGCCTCCTGCGCCCTTCTGTCTTTAACTGCGGCTCTGCGTCCGAGCGGGACCGTGGGAGGTGGGGACGTGACCCAGCAGATTCCCCCAGCAGACCTGGTCCCCACCGCCTGCTCCCAGCCACGCGCTTGTGAAGGTACGGCTGGGAAATGTCGTGAAAGTACGGCTGGGAAACGTCGTGAAGGTACGGCTGGGAAACGTTGTGAAGGTACGGCTGGGAAACGTCGTGAAGGTACGGCTGGGAAACGTTGTGAAGGTACGGCTGGGAAACACCGTGAAGGTACGGCTGGGAAACGTCGTGAAGGTACGGCTGGGAAACACCGTGAAGGTACGGCTGGGAAACGTTGTGAAGGTACGGCTGGGAAACACCGTGAAGGTACGGCTGGGAAACACCATGAAGGTACGGCTGGGAAACGTTGTGAAGGTACGGCTGGGAAACACCGTGAAGGTACGGCTGGGAAACACCGTGAAGGTACGGCTGGGAAACACCGTGAAGGTACGGCTGGGAAACATCACCTCCCCGGAGGTGGCCTCCACCACAGAAAATGCTTCTATTTGCTCTATAGCCTAGTATCTTCTCGTGTTCTCAGGTGTACCCCTCCGCGTATTTGCAGCTTTCTTTTCACCTTATTAAGCCAAAAAAGAGTAAATGACGCACCCTACGCAAACCTGCAGTCCAGCCACGCGGACGCTGTTCTCTGCACAGGGCAACCATTCAAATCCGCAACTATTTCAAAGGCTTTTCCTGAAATCTGAAGTCACTTGTGTGTAATTTTCTCAAGTACTTTTAAGTTGTTCCTCAAACACTGTCATTATGCTAATCTCCCACGTTTGAGACCTCCAGTGAAGTCAGAGATGATGGAACAAGCACTCCTGCAAATCACGTTAATCGATCTGCTGCAGTGATCTTGCAGCACCTTAGTTAGTTCTCAATTTCTGCTCTCAAGGAATCTATTAGCCCAAATGTTTAATACTTTTCTAAAATGGGGAAAAGCCCCATTTGGTTTACCCTATTTATTAAGGCGATCCCAAACTCATCATGCAGATCCTCTTACCAGGCTCCTGACCGCCACCCCACGCCCACGAGCCACCTGCTATCGAGCCCAAACTCCCCCTTCGCACCCTAATGCTGACAAAACGCTCCCTCGCACCCCGATGGCTCCGCTCCCCAGTGCTCGTCACCAACGCCAGCTCTCTGCTGCGCCAACAGTCACATCCTGAACTCCAGCAAATGTAGCGGAAAAGCTTCTGCTGCAATGGAGCTCTCGTGGCTGCCGCTGCTGCGGGATGTCTCCTGCCGGGTGGGCGATGGCTCCACCAGCACCGGCCCCAGCCCAAGCCCAGGGTCGGGGCAGCGGGTGCTCCCCAGGAAGGTACCGAAGGCAGCCACCCCTTGTGCCTCGCAGCAGCCGTCCCTGAGCGAATGGTGAGGCCGTGTCTCACTTCTGTGCTCAGAGCAACCTGTGAATGAGTGACAAGCATGTACCTGTGCTTTACAAAACTCCTTTCTCGTTTCTGTCACCACGCTCTAAGTATTTTGACACAGCAGGAGCAGAAGAAACAGCACCCTACTGTTGCTTCACTGCCTGTACCAAACCCAACCCTAGTTCCTTCTCCATTTTGGGAGAGAGAGTAAAAGCACTAGTGTTGCATGTCATTGGGCAAATTAACGGAGTAACGATCCATTAAAGGCTATTAAATACAAAGACATTGCCTCTGGCGCAGGAAGACTCTGAGCAGAAAATTACTGCAGGCAGGAATAATATTTTGGGTTGCTTATTCTGTTCTCGTAACTGCAGGAAGCACCTGCCGTTGGCCACCATGCAACCCACGAAGCTGGCCTGGAGGACCCGTAGCGTGCCCCAGAGTGGCCTTTCTCCTTCTTTTATGTTGCATGACTACGCACCAGATCCTCCCAGTCTGGAACCGGCTGCAACCTTGCCGAGGGCACGCTCTGCCCCAGGACACCAGTGAAAACACTGGACAGTGCAGGCGCCCGTATCGG
>NW_009694597.1:0-465 GCF_000703405.1 Apaloderma vittatum
CTCCCATTCGCAGCTTGTGAGCTGCTGCATACCCTGGGTGAGGTGGAGCGAGTGCTTAAAGAGCATTTCTTCGATTTCCTCACTTCGACAGCAGTAAGAATCCATATGAAAATAAGCACACGTTTTGTTTTCAGACTATTTTCAACTGCACGCAGCACGCAGTTCCTGGAAGAGAAGGCACTTGCATATCCACAGTATATACACAGGAAGAAAAAGCGTTGCTCACGTGTTCCTACACTCATGGCAGCAGCAAGGGGCAGGAGCTTGACATGAAACATGCAGCCCTTCCCCAAGACAACGGCTGTATGGCTACGTTAGAGGCATCTGCTCTTTGAGATTGCATTAGGAAGTCGGGTGGCCCCGGCATACCCCTCTCCAACATCCTTTTATTGCTTTTAGACTGACTTTGAGATGGGGCAGGGAAAGAAATCTGGTGGAGGTAAGTCCCAAGGTCAGCACCACTCA
>NW_009694598.1:0-208 GCF_000703405.1 Apaloderma vittatum
TGCCCCCCTGGGCCCCCAGCCGAGGTTTGGGGGTGCCGGGGCAAGGGAAGGGATGTGTCAGAGCGATTCGAGGCAATATACACGCACCAGACAGCAGTTTGGGTGAATTTTCGTTCCTTCCTCCTTGATGGCCCCTGCAGCCTCCAGAAATAGGTCTCCTTCGCGTCTTCTTTCGCAATGAACTTGTCTTAGGCTAAATCGAAAAAAA
>NW_009694598.1:406-608 GCF_000703405.1 Apaloderma vittatum
GTGCAGGCAGAACGTTGCTAAACCCGGGGCGAGAGCGTACCCTGCTTGGCTTTCTCGACCTATTTGTGCACTGACATGCGATAATTCCTCCGCAAAGCCAAGGATGCGCCTCGCTGAGCCGCCTTCCTCCCCTCGCAGGGGAGTGATTACTATAAAAAAGCCTAATTTTGGCGGGGAGCGGCTGCGGCGGCCAGACCCACCC
>NW_009694598.1:801-1415 GCF_000703405.1 Apaloderma vittatum
GGGGTTCAGTCCCCACCTCCGCTCGATGCCGCATCCCACCTACAGCCGCAGCCGGAGCGCTCCCGCAACAACGATATTAGGTAAAAAAAAAAATAGCGCTGGCTTTTCCGCTCTTCTCTAGTTAGAAAATAAATTATTTTTTGTTTTACCTCCCAAAGCACCGACTAAAGACAGATTCCCAGCCCTTTCAAAGACCATTTTTATTTTTTTTTTAAATAAAACAACGATTCAAACGAACTCCCCGCAGCAAAGGGGACGTGCTCTCTCACACATCACTCTAAAATGTCAACGCTCCTCTTGCCACCCTGTACTTGTCTTTGCCACAGGACAGGGATTTCATGTTGCCGTTTTTTGCTGTGTTGGCTGCTCATTTCGGAAATATTTTAAATTAAGATAAAACCGTAAGGCTTTTAAATTACAAATAAGTATAAGAGTTTGGAAACGAAACGCAAATATCGGGATTGATTAAAAAAAAAAGGAAAATAAAATAAAATAAAAGACAGTAGAATCTGTACATTAGATCGTGGGGACCAAGAGGAGAAATCCCCGCAGGGTGCCGGGGTCGGTGCCGGTGCTGTTCCGCGGGGCAGAAGCGCTGCCGCCGGGTTGCGGGA
>NW_009694599.1:0-231 GCF_000703405.1 Apaloderma vittatum
CTGCCAGCCCCTCCAAGAGCCTTTCCCTGCTCCGTTCCCTCACAACAGCTTGAAGGGTGAAGGCTTTTTTTTTTTTCCCTTTTTTTTGTAATTGTCCTCCAGAAAAATGGGATGAATAGGTCAATCTAATTTTTTCCCCATGTTTTGTTGCCACATGGGAAGGCTCAGAGTTGCCAGACAGCAGCGCTCGCTCAAGCCAGGGCTGCCGTGTGCCCGTCACTTCCTAGAAGG
>NW_009694600.1:0-8436 GCF_000703405.1 Apaloderma vittatum
TTGTGGGTTCCCCACGGGTGATTGTCATAAACTCCTGTGTTTGCACTGCGCCTGTGTTACCGGAAATGATAACCAAGAACACTCTGCCAGGACCAGCTGCCCGCGATGGGGCAGCATCTTTTGGCGCACAGGTGCGTCCATGGCATGGCAGGGGGGGATTTACTACCCCTTGCAGGCCACCTCTATGGGACTTCTCAAAGCCATGGGGAATGGCCTTGCCCAAACCCATTTCTCCCTCAAAAAAGGGAAGCACATGTACAGATGAGCCTGACAGCCCTTCGCCAAATCCCTTTCCCCACCCACCACTTTGCAATGCCGGCCACCTCCAGATCTCCTGGGGACACATGGCTGAAGGTCCCTGAGTTGCAAAGGAACGTGGTGTCACTTTGGCTCCTGCCAAAAGTGACATCCTGGACAGATGGGAAATTGAGGCTGGTGGATTTGCCCCGAGGAAAATCCAGCTCAACAGCAGTGGTGTTGCACAAGAGATCAAAGCTCCCAGACTTCAGCAGCGTTGATTTCAGCAGCATTGACTTCTGTCTGTTCCTACTAAATAAGAAAAAAATGCTTTCTGAAGGGCTTGAAGTCCTAATGGCCTCAGTTTGTGAAAGTTACTAATGAAAGTTACCAGACTCCCAGCCCTGATGCAGAGAGTCAGCTCTGTTCTCAGGCAACTGAGATCTCCAGCCTTCTCCACTGCCCACAAGTGAGCAGCCTATCTGAGCTGCACACAGACCAATTCTGCTGATCTTCTGGATGCCACATACTGGGGTCACTTCCATTCCCTCCCAATATACCTTGTATTTCAATATAGAGAAATATCAGTTAAACCATGCATATGCTCCTTTAAGGATAACACCATGGCAAACAAAAAACCAGACCGTAGCACATTCCAATTCACAAATTAGTCTTTATTCTTTACAGCAAGCATGTAAGGTAACAGTGCCCTTAAATTATTAAATCAATTAAACATGTAAAACTATCTCCTGCACCTTTGTATGACCAGCTAGTAAAAAAGAAAAAAAAAGTCACTTTTACTCCTCGGTCAAAGGAGAACAATAGTTTCAGCCAAATGTGTTCCCACTGACACCTCTTAAACCCTAGGCAGTTTAATCTGCTTGCACAGAAGTCTCACTGCGAGGCTAAACTCGCATGATTTACTTAAAAATTACCAGTAAATAAATCCAGTGGATCTGTAGCACTAAGAGAAGTTTAACTACAAATCAGTACTCTTGGGCCACTTCTTCATTGGTAAATTCTAGGCAACAAAGGCCAAATACTGCAAGAAAATAAAGATTCACCTGATTATACTGTCGAGTCCTACTGGACTCACCTGACCAAGGGCTTTGTTGGGAACGTACGTAACTGCCCAGCGAGCTGGGCTCAGTTGTGAAGACGAGCGGATGGAATCCACTGCGCAGCAGGGACAGAGCAGGAGGGTACCTTCACCTCACTGAAGGTGAGTGCTGAAGGCCAGAGTCATGATACAACCCCCCACACCAAGTGACTTCATTAATGTGCTCCACCAATATGAGCCACCTCCTCGGTTCACTCTCCCCAGCCCACACCCGCACAGGAAAGGGTTTCTGCTGTAAAGAGATGCGATGTGTCCAGTTCTGGGCCCCTCAGTTTAAGAAGGATGAGGAACTGCTGGAGAGAGTCCAGTGCAGAGCAACCAAGATGATGAAGGGAGTGGAGCATCTCCCTTATGAGGAAAGGCTGAGGGAGCTGGGTCTCTTTAGTTTGGAGGAGACTGAGGGGTGACCTAATTAATGTTTATAAATATGTAAGGGGTGAGTGTCACGAGGATGGAGCAAGGCTCTTCTCGGTGACAACCAATGGTAGGATGAGGGGTAATGGGTTTAAACTAGAACACAAGAGGTTCCACCTAAATTTGAGAAGAAACTTCTTCTCAGTAAGGGTAACAGAACACTGGCACAGGCTGCCCAGGGAGGTGGTGGAGTCTCCTTCTCTGGAGACATTCAAAACCCGCCTGGATGCCTTCCTGTGTAACATCATCTGGGTGTTCCTGCTCCGGTGGGGGGATTGGACTAGATGATCTTTCGATGTCCCTTCCAGTCCCTAACATTCTGTGATTCTGTGATTCTGTGATGTGCCCTTCCCCAAACACTGCTCACATGGGCTTGGCGTCCAACTGCCCCCTCCTTCCCACCACCTTATGGGGCAGCTACAGCACCTTACCGCTGCATTTCAGGCAAAGCTTTCCCATGTACACCAAACCTAACCATCACAACACATTCAAATGGGCAGCGTAATAACACACAGATTTGCTGAGCACAACTGGAAACACTCCCCATCTCTCCCACTTGACCCTGCCAGCACACCCCAGATACTGGCAGCCGCTCCCTCCCAGCTGAAAGGGCAAAGCTGCACCATCACTAAAGGGACTGACTCTCAACCTGAGAGCTGCTAAGCACCGCTCCAGTGTTGCCATCATAAACCCAGCAAGGTAGGTAGTTGTTGCCGTCCCCTCTCTACTGGTTGGGAAACTGAGGCACAGAAAAATGGTTGGTTGAAAAATGCTGATGATCATGGTTGTGATCAGAGCTTGGTAAAAAATGCATCCCCTGCCTGAGATAAGAGCTAGAGAGATGCCAAAGGCACACTTCTGGGAGAGAGTGCTGGCTGGAGCTGGCAGGAGCACAGACACTTCAGATGCCATTGGGAAAAAAGAAGCCAGAGAGAAGACAGGCATGCACGGAGGACGTACGGACACAATTCAGCATGTAACCCACAGAAGAGGTAGGTAGGACACGACAGATTCAAGTTTCCGGTCTGACCTGGATGAAACTTGAAAATGACAGCCAGCCCCAAGCAAAATCCAGAAGCTCATCCTAGAAATAAAACAAGACCTGGTTTCTGCTGCATTAAAGTAAGAGTAACAAAGGTATTCTTGATGTTATGGTAATATTCCTCAAAAACCAAGGATTTGTAATCAATTGTGTTTCCCCACAGGCTACAGACAGCCCTTTGGAACTACTTAAATAGATTGGTTTTATATTATTATGTTTATTTATGAAGCAGACACATCTTGTTGTGCTGCAGGCCACCTCCAAGACTGCCACCACATGGCTGTGGAGATGTCCCAAGTAAGATGGGCCTCTCCCATAACCTCACCTAGCATCAGCCACACCTTAGCACCCACCTGCCACCTTCCAACCCAAGCAGGCCATCAGTAAGTCCATGAGCACCAGGATAAGCCAGAGGGATGAATCCTGCTCCCAAACCACACTCTGCTCCAGCTGCCATTACTATCACTATTCTTTGCGTTATTCTTGCTACCCACAAGGGGCTGTTACTGCATTCTTCACATTGCAGTTACATTCCATAGAGTCATAGAATCATAGAATTCAAGCCTTTTCAGTAGCTGGTAGACCTGAGACCTCATATTCAGTCCCACTGCAGTCTCCATGCCACCATGCTATTTGTCTTTTTTTTTTTCCCCCCTGATCAGAGAGAGGGCAGGAACTTCAAAGCAGCAACAAGGCAGGAAAACAAGGCAGCAGAATCTGTTTGCCAGGGAGGCCAGCCCCAGTAATCTCAGCAAAGAATTTTGCTCAGAATTAGAAAGGATTCCTCATTCTTCAAGCAGGTGGCTGCATTTCACACTCAAAATCCCAACGTCATCTCACCCAGGATGCAGGATACATCCCCAAAGGGCTTCTCAGAAGCCCAGTGTCCATCAGCAGCTCCAGACACCCCCGGGCAGGAGGGCATGGACCTCAGAGGCTGTGGGCAGCTACAAAGACCCTGGTGAGTTAAGCCGAGTAGCTTCTCCCACGAGCAGTGGGCGCTCAGAGGAGAGGGTGAGTGAGCATGCACCAGTTCCTCCTCCCATCACTCCAAATCCACCAGGCAAATCCAGCACATGGACTGTGCTGGGTGTCCAGCTGCTTTAGGTGTCCATGTCTCCAGCAGCTTCTTCACAGTTTCCATTGGGGGACAGGCTGGTCAGAGCCACTTCTTCCTCGGTGTTCTGCAGGTCATCTGCAAAGAGCAGGGAGAGGTCAAGGGAGATCTGAATCAGAAACTCTTCTTCACGCAAAATGCAAATGAAGATGAAAAGAAAGTATGGGACCAAGCAATTGATATATACTCACAACTTAAGCACAGCTCCTTTTTTTCATAACTGATTTTTATTTTGGTTTATAGATTCAACAGTGCTTCAGCAAACAGGGGGTTTGTATGGGTAAAGGAACATGGGGCTCAGCTCCCCAGCCTCCTCCAGTCTCAGCAATCTCGGAACAAGCTACGTGGCCACAGGGCATCACCTGCCTGGTGCTGACAAGATCAGGCACTTAAATTTTCTCATCTTAGAGGACATGTCTCGAAGCTGCACAAATTGGGCATTTCAGTTGTTTTCCCTGACCCTTATGCTTTTTAAGCCTTTTATGTGTTTAAGAGGTATATTGACAGCGCCCTTAACAGCATGCTTTAACTTCTGATCAGCCCTGAAGTGGTCAGGCAGCTGGACTTGATGATCACTGTAGGTACCTTCCAACTGAAAAGTCTATTCTATTCTATTCTATTCTATTCTATTCTATTCTATTCTATTCTATTCTATTCTATTCTATTCTATTCTATTCTATTCTATTCTTCTTGCAGTGAAGGAGCTTCCTCTCTTCTTTGTGCTTTATAAAGCAGTCTGGATCTCTGTGCCACGCACCTTCTAGCCTCCTGCATGGGGCACTTCTGCAAAAAGAAAATCACTGCTGGGGAAGGCAAGCGGAAGTGCCAGCAGTACAGCAAAGGCTGAACACAAGGCTATTCATTACCTGAAAAATTTCCTTTAGACTCAGGAAAAATTTCCTTTAGACTCCTCCTCCCTGCCAGTCCCAAATGCAAGGGGTTTGGGAACACTTCCAGATGTTTTTGCATGTAAGATCAGGGTGATGCTTCCAATTAATTGTTTTAGACAGACAGCAGTTCTGCTGCCAGAAACTCCAGCAAAACGCAGCCAAGTCCAGCAGTGCTCCCAGGGGTGTAGCTGGATACTGGACTCAGCGTGGCTTTATTTAGACAAGCAAAAGATCCAAAGACAGGGAGATGGCAACACAGCAGCCAGATGTGTGCTGGTTGTCTTCAACATGTGGCCAGACCACAGCTGGGGAAGAGGTAGTAGCTGCAGAGCTGGAAATAGCTTAAGGAGGCCATGAGCAAGGGGCTTGGGCACCAGGACCTCCAGGAGCTGGTGAGGAACCTCTGACAGTTGCAGCAGGAGCACACGGGAGGGAGCTGAGCATACCTTCATGAATGTTGTTTGCAGCTTTTGCTTCGTGACCTTTCCTCCGACTCCTCTGGCTCCAAGAAATGCACCGCAGGAAGGATGGGAGCCTCCACCTCTCCCTGTCTTTCCTCTCTTCTGCATAAACTGGAGAAGACGAGTTCAAAGTGGCAGCAGGTCAGCCCTGCTGCTCCCACACCTCCCCGCTGCTGACCCACAACATCTCCTCTCCACGAACCCAACTCCTCACAGCAAAACTGGGTCTGCTCCACAGAGCCAACCCCTGGAAAACACAGAGCAGCTCCTGACAATCCTTATTTCAGGCTGAAACCTCCCTGCTTCCCTGGAAATTTATCCCTAGTGCCAGATTCTACTTTGCCGCCCAAACCATCCTGGATGCGGCAGCCCAGAGCAAGCAAGAAAGCTGGAAGGAACTCAGGCAGTACACGTGGCCAGGTTGGGGACTGACATGGTTATGGTATTCCTGCAGAAGGAAGTTTTTCTTCTGCCACATCGACCTATTTATTGCTCCCCGCTTTGTTAAGCAACTCTTCCCGGAGAGAAGGGAGACTTGCTGGACACACAGACTTGCAGCACAGTGAAAACTACAGCTGTAACTGCTTGCAAAATGCAGAGAGCACGTGGCCTCCATTGACGTATAGTATTTATTCTGGAGGACAACAAAGGTCACAGCAAATTACTACAGGCTTCCAAGCCATTATAGTAAAACACTAGAGCTGCTTGTAAAACATTACACCAGCGTATTTTATATGGTTTCCAACAGCAGCAGTTCAGCATCTCCATTGAAATATCGTCCAGCCTTTCACCTCCGAATCAGATAACAAATGATAAACCAGTGTCCTTCAGCTTATCAGACCATTGCGACACTAAAGGTTCACAGCGGCAGTCCTTCCTGCCAGTCAACAAACCAAAACCTCCAGCTGTAAACACAGCCCCTGCTCGCAGTGCACGGGGACTCTGGACATCACTGAGGCACAGTAGGACGGCAGCCCAGCATGGAACCAAGAGATGCATAAACCCCACTGCCATTCCTGCCCCAGCTCCACTGCACAAATGACAGTGTCAGAGACATTTCCAGCATGGGCAGGCTGCAGCTCCAGAGCAAATGTCACAGGCAGAGCTGGGCAGTGATGTGTGTGATAGAGGAAAATGCTTTGAAGCTGGGCTGAAATAAAATGGGCACAAGTGCATGTACACAGATCCTTATGCTCTACACACCTCTCAGCATCCTTATCCAGATGTAAAAGCATCTTTTTTCAGCTTAGCATAAGCTCCTTTCAAAGCCAAGAGGGGAAACAAGACAAGCTCGGCCTTGACTGAGGACATAATTACAATGACATCCCTAGAACCTGCTTCACAGAGTGCTCTGCAGCCCCATGTCCACCTTTCCCACAGTTCTCCCTCACATTACATCGAAGAGATTACTCCCCTCGTGCCTTGCTTGCAGGGAAAGCCAGAGGATGAAGGAGATCAGGCTGCAGTGAAGCTGGTGCCTGGCACTGCCAGTTTCCCAGCTCTCCCTAGGCATGGCTACGTGTGGGATCCTTCTGGCCACATGGAGATTTTGGAAGGCAGGGCTCACAGGGGCCTCCCTTTGCCTAAGGCTGAACCCTACAGCTGATGAGTGTCCTTGTCACAAGTGCAGGTCCTGGGATGATTACATGACTAAGAGCAGCAGGCAGAGCGTCAGAGGTGAAGTAAAGCAATGCACTGAGACCTCCTACCCATCACACTTATAAAGCACACACAAACCAGCTGCAACACACTTCATCTCCTTCTGCTCCTCTTTCTCCACTGCTGGCTGCTCTGCTGCTTCCACATCTGCATGAAGGACAAATCCACAGCTAGCCACAAAAATACACATACTGAGCCAAACACCAGCACTGTGCAGAGGTAGAAAGAGGTTCATGCAGGGATGTGTTTCTGCCTCTGCAGCTGCTGTCCCACCAGGCTGCTGTGACCAGAACTGGAGCGCTCACTGGTGTCTGGGAGCACATCAGAAATTCTTGCAGCACCAATAAAGTGAGGAAGACAAAAGCACATGGAAGGAGAGAACCTGGATTGTGCATGCCGTGCATGCCTTAGTATAAAGAGCTGGCAGAAGACAGCTCTACATCCTCGCAGTGGGTCCTGGCCATCTCAAAACCCCTCAGTGTTCAGATCCAGGACTCTGGACTGAGCTGGTAGAAAGAAGGACCTCAGCTGCAGCCAAGCAGTGTCCCAGGGATCCCTGAGGACCCTGTCAATGTGGTGCTGCAGGTGAGTACCAGGATTCCTCAGGGTAAAGGCAGCAAGACAGCAGAACACCAGAGCCCCTGGAAATGATGGGGAGCAAGGGAAAAGTGGAGGAAAAAAAATGAGAAAAAGAAGGGAGAAGGAAAAGAGAAACAACCCAAGACAAGCAGTACCAAAGACTAAAATGAGTCCGGGCTGTTTTGTGTAGCTGCTGTGACAGCGGAGCCTGCCCAGCTGCCCATCACCCCGTGTGTGCACACAAACATGACTCGCCTTTCGCCCTGGGACAAGCGCTGCTCCTCAAGCCCTCTTTAACACTCAGCTTTCATCCTGGCATCCTCACGTTCCTTAAACTGGCCACCAACAGACACGTGGTTTTAAACCCAAACACTCACTTGCTCTTGTTCTTACTCATCAGGCAAAGTCAGCACAAAGCATTTTCCTTTTGCAGGAAGGTCAGGCCTTGCCTGCACCCCAATCCTGCATCCCCGGGAACATACATCCGTAAGCATGGAAGGCCACAATGTTACACGGATGGCTACGATGTCACAGCTGTCCACTGCCACATCCCTGCTATCTGTGAGCTGCTCTAGTGCTTCCCAGCGTGCTAGGAAGTTTGTTCTCCCCAGCTGCCAGGACCAGGAACCCCACCAGAAAGCAGCAGATCCCATCGGGAAGGCTCTGATCCCACTGGCATGGAAGAGATCCCATTGGGGAAAGCCAGATCAGATTGCGGGGCTGGGAGAGATCGCACCAGGAGTGGTCAGCTCACAATGCGAAAAGCCTGATCCCGTTGGGGTGGGACCGGGATCCCATCAGGAGTGGTCAGGTCCCATCACGATGGGGTAGATCCCACTGAGGAGGGGAAGATACCACGGGAAAACGGAGAAAATCCCATTGGAAAAACCCACGGTGCCCGGGTGAGGGAGGGAGGG